>NW_011888842.1:127232-132555 GCF_000151845.1 Pteropus vampyrus
AAAAAATACAAGGCTTCTCACTGTGAGAAACTGCTGACTATTTCAGAATCCAGTCAGCAAAACGTAATCAAACTAATTTCAATAACAAATGGAATACCAGTTTTCTACTGGTTTCGTTTTAGTTCAGCAGGGGAAAATTACCCTTCTCTCCTAAGCTGCTCTAAAACAAGTCAAACCCACTGGATAACTGCCTTCAGTAGAGAGACTAATGCAATAGTGAGCTGTCTGCAGAGTAAGAGTTCCTTCCGTATGTTAGCACTTTTGACACTCATTACAACTGAACTTTAACCATATTAACATTCATCCTTAATGAGACTATTAATATGAGCTTTTAAAAAGCAAAAATATTATAAAGCTTAGAGAACACTAAAGTCTCCTGGAGTGAGGAAGAAGGAAAAGAAATCCAAGTTATCTTTCTTAATAAGAAGCATATACAATACACTGTAAAGCCATCATGTTCATGATGTGTACAAGATGTAATGTCCTCTATCATACAGTAAAAAATATCTACTAAGATGACAAATGAAAATAGACTTGTACTGAGCGCTTGTTGGGCCTGGTATTGCAGGGAATGGATGCAAAGAAGAATATACTAATTCCTGCCTTTAAGGAGCATATGGAGGATGGGGAGCAGAAAAACAGAAAATTACAACAGAGAGTATTAGTACCTATGAGAGAGGTCAGCACAGGGGGAAGAGGCTGAACCTAACCCAGCCAAGGGCAGGTAGTCAAAGAAGACTTCTGGAAGGAGCTAAGTCAAAAGATGAGTAGGAGTTAGCCTGGCAAAGAAAGGCAAAGGCATTTCAGGTAAAGGGGACAGAGTGTGCACAGGCACTAAAGATTAAAGTTAAGATAACTCAGCAGTGGAAGATAAAGTGGATGAGCAAGGACCAGGTCACAAAAGGCCTTGTATGCCACCCTAAGGAATTTGAACTTTACTCTGAAGGCCACTGAAGAATTTTATTAATGTGGGGTAAGGCTACACCTAAAAATACATACTAAGCTCCAACTACGTACCAGATGCAACAGTGAAGACAGACATGATTTCTATAATCAAGGTTCCTAATGTAAATGGTTTTACAATAAACAAGCAAATCATTGTAAATTACAATAAATGCTACAGAATCAAAGAATAAAGTGCTTTGAGAGACCCTCATGGGATGGAGACAGCATGGATAAGAATGACACACCCAACATGGGCAGGGTCAGAAAAGGCCTCTCAGACTGAGGAAGTGACATTTAAACTGAGACATAAAGAAAGAGAAAGCACTCCAGGCAAAGGAAAATAATACTTGCAAAGGCCATGAGTGATAGTTTTGCATGTTCAAGGAAATGTAAGAAAGCCAGTGTGTCTGGGGGGTACAGAGGGCAAGGCGGCGCGTGACAAGAAGTGAAAACTGAAAGGAGCCAGGACATACACAACCTTGTAGGCCATGACAAGGAATTGAGATTTTATTCTCAGTGCGACAAACCATTAAAGAATTTTAAGCAGAGGAATGACATGATCTTAAAATTGTTAAAGATCATTCTAGGTATCTGATGGAGAATGGATTAAAGAAACAAAAATGGAAGAAGAAAGACCACTGAGGAAGCTACCGAAATTGTACAGAGAAATGTGATGGTTATTTGGACTAGGGTTATAACTATGTAGATAAAAAGGTATGGATGGTTCTAAAGGTAGAATCAAAGGGTTAGTATACAAAGGGTGGAAGAAAGGAAGAACTCGGTGGTGACTCCTAGGTTTCTGGCTTGGGCAACTGCATAGATAATGACATGGGGAACACTGAGGTGAAACTGGCTTGAGGAAGAAATCAAGAGTTTTTTGTTTTAAAATGTTAAGTGTAGTAGGCTGAATAATGTCCCCCAAAGCTATCCCAGGAATCTGTAAACGTAGTCTTATATGGGAAAAGGATCCTTTGTAGATGTGATTAAATTAAGGATCTTGAGATGGGGGCATTATCTTGGATTATCTGATTGGGCCCTCAATGCTATCACATGTATCCTTATAAGAAAGGGCAGAGGGAGATCTCACAGACATGGGAAGAGAAAGCAGTGTGATCATGGAGGCAGAGATATGAGTGATGTGGCCACAAGTCAAGCAATGCCAGCAGCCACCAGAAGCTGGAAGAGTCAAGGAATAGATTCTCCCCTAGAGCCTCTGAAAGGAGCATGGTCCTATCAACACCCTGATTTTGGTCCAATGATACTGATTTCAGATTTCTGGCCTATAGATATGTGAAAGAATACATTTCTGTTGTCTTAAACCACCAAGTTTGTGGTAATCTGTTACAGCAGCCACAGGAAACTAATGCATTAAATTGGAGCTGCCTATAAAGCATCTAGATAGAGATTTCAAATAAGCTGTTGGTATAAGAGTCTGAAGTTCGAAAGTCAGAGTTGTTTTAAATATTCCTAAGGCTTTGAAAGTTGTACTCTTACCTCCAGGTCTTTTCGGATGTTCTCAAACTCCTCAATGTCATCAAGCTTCAGCTCCAGGCGGGTTGGTTTTCGTCGCAGCATACTGAAGTCGACACTAAGGACCAAACCCGGTGAACTATTAACTGTTAAAAATGGCAGAGAAGAGGAAAAACTGAAGGAGATAAATCTCAGCTACAAATATAAGATCGCTTTGTAAAAATGCACACTAAAATGAATAGCAATGCAGAAGACTCATCTGGATTCACACATAGACTTCTAAGTCTTTAGGTGTCTGAATATTACATTTTTATTACATGATGGAGATCCACCACTCTGTATTTCCAAAAAACTCTTTCTTCAAAAACTTAAAATAGCAAGCTGCATATGAAAGAAAATTCTAAGCAACAATCACTTTACTCTCATGCTACAGTCACAAAGATATATTCTAGCTAAGAGAATAACGTTAAAATATCACATCTTAATTCAGTAGTGTTAGTGGGCAAATATACAAGCCATTAAATTTGATCAACTCTACATGAGAATTATGAGCTATATGTGATAACTCTTGAGTGCTAAAATCAGTTTACTAAATCTTGTGAAACTCCCTCTAACTCACCTATTCACAGGATTATCCTCACAGTCTAAAACGGTCCTAAATGGATAGGTCCTTCATTAAACAAACACTTCTTGTGCTCCAGCTGCAGAGTTAAAAGATAACAGCCACAGTCTGTGGAGACAGAAAATTTCATATAGTGTTCTAAGAACTCCGATGAGGATAATGTAATGGCATCACACAGGCCCATCCACTCTGGGCTGAACATGGGGTGGACAGGGACATGAAAGACTTCCTGGAGGAGACGATGTCTTAGTTAAGTTGTGAAGGGCAGGCAGAGAAAGGGAAGTAAGGGTATTATTCCACGCAGAGAGAAGGATGAAAAGTGGCTCAAGAAAACACACCAGTCGGAAAACCCAGGTAATGCTTATGCTAAGAAAAAACATTTTTTGGAGGAAAAAATAAAATTCCCCAAGTTTAAAATCTGTAGATGTCATAATCTTTATATTCTCAACAGCATCCAGTAGAGTGTAAATATAACCAGACAGTAAATGTTTTGATGAATAAACCAGAGATCCAAAATAAAGTGAAATGAGCTTTACTTGAGCACTGTGCTATGCTTTTGCATTCCCATTCTTTATAACACAGAAACTCTGTGATAATAAATGGGAATACGTGAAAGCTCCTTTATCTATTATCATTATTATTATCATTATTATTACATGTATCTAGGATGTATATAGGACTGCGACATATACAAAGGAAATGTTTCCTTCTCTCTCCCATGAATCTTGGGATAGATACAGGTGATATTATCAAACCAACATAAAACCACATCACATTTCAAATTGCTCTGTACTAAGTAAGATACTATTTTGATTCCAATGCAGATAAATGGTACGTTCGCGGAGAGAGATGCTTAAAAGAAAAACACTGCTTTGCACTGTCTTAACTTTCGTGCAAATTGAAAAGCTAGCCACCAGGAAGCAGTATAGGGTAATGGGTAAAAAGTGCTTGCCCTGGAGACTAGAGGGCAGAAGTTCTAATACCATCCACTGCTTACCTTGAACAATTAGCATCATCTTTCACTAGTTCTTAGTTTCCGTATTTATACTGTTTTTGTTTGCACTGAATGACGTAATGCGGAGTAAGTTCCTGGAATATAACTTGGCATTTAGTAAACGCTCAATAAATAACAGCCATTTTTATTGTAACTGTTCTTGCAGAGAGGAGCGGGAAACACCAATATTTTCAGCATCTCCAGCCCCCACCACGAGGGCAAAAACCTTGTCTTGTTTATCTCCGATTCCCCAGCACCCAGAGGACAACGAGGCCATGCCAGAGTTGTCTGCGTGTACCTGACGCCTCGCATCCATAATCTCATTCAGAATCTGATACAAAGAAGGGGCTGAAAACAATAAAATCAGGCCGTGGCTCCTCCAGGTCTTTACTTTGGTGCTAGAGGGCTCTTTAAGCTTAATTTCTTGTTGCTGCCCAAATCCACCTTAAATTCACCAAGCTTAGAGAGAAGCCCCGAGGAGAGCACCTCCCGACAGCAGAGAACAGCAATCCCACCACAGCTCCAGGGCAGCACTCGTGAGTTCAGAGCAACGGCTTCCATGGCAACATGGTCCCCGGCTCCAAGACAACGTAAACCGCTTGTAAGGCCAGAAGAGCCTGCAGGCCCCAGAAGCCCTCGATTCGCTCAGGAGTTTCGCCCAGAGCCGCGCGACTCGACCCTCCTACCTCTTTTCAATCCTGCTCAGCCCCGGTTCCCGGAAGCACGATACCCACCATGAATGTAAGCCAACTAAACTACACTTCCCAGACTGCTCTGAGACTGTCTCTTCGCGGAACCTCGACCTTCGCGTGCGTTTCTCCGAGGTTGTACGGGTCACACCTCTCGACGCGCCCACAATCGTTCCTACTACAATTCCCATCGTGCTCCACGCCTCCCTGGACGTTGCGTAACTCTCGAACCACTTCCGGTCGGTGACGTAGTTCCGCTTTGCTCGGCGCGCGGTGAATTGTCTGAAACTTAGAGCTAGGCTTTGCTGGATCTTCGCGGCTCTGGATCCCAGCATGGCTACCTCACGAGCCACTTCCACGGTACAGATCTGAGCTCTCCCTGGGGAGCGCCGAGGGGGTCGGGGAGGCCCCTGCGGAGTGGAGCCGTTAGGGGACGGGCTAAGGCGGTGGCGGAGCTGAAGAGGAAGGCCATGAGATTCAGTCTTGTCTTTTCCCGAGCAGCATTTTCCTTATTCCTAAGGGCTTTCATGTGCTTTAAGCTCGTTTGCATCTCGCGTACAGCCGCGAACTGTAAAGACCTCTTCGGACTGGTCCAAAAATGGA
>NW_011888842.1:135265-174088 GCF_000151845.1 Pteropus vampyrus
CAGTTATACTGAACTATTTGTGATTCCAAGCTCAACACACTTTTCTTACCTCCAGACCTTTACATTTGTTGACCCTTCTGCCTCAGCAGTCCTCTCCATTCTTTACCTATTGATCTGACGAAATGATGGCTTGGGTTAGGTAACACCACCTCTATGAAGCTTTCCCTGATCCTCCCTCCAAACTTAGGTTAGATACTCCTTTTATGTTCCCCCTTAGCACCCTGTATTTCACCACCGTCATAATACTTAGTATAATGTACTGTAGTTCTCTGTTACTTTCTGTCCCCATTCCCCCTGCCCCCCTGCCCCGGACTGTGCTGTTTGCAGTCAAATGCTCTGGGACTATGCTATTTGAAATCAAAAACTGTTTTTTAGTTATTGTTGTAGATTGAGCACCTGAGTCAGTATCCAGCACATGTGACATTAAGTGAAGGTGGGCTGTCTTCACAGACCAAGTGGTAGCAGTTTTTTGGCTAGTTAATTTTAAATTGCATATGGTAATTACAGTTAATTTAGGGAATCCTCACATAAAGAAGATTGAGTGAAAGAAATCACCGGCGGTTTAGGCATGACATCTTGACTCTTAAAGAAGGTTTCTTGGAATTTGAATGGCGAGAGAATAGGAGGAGCTTATCTCCATTCTTAGATGTACTTTTCAAAATCTCATCACAACTCTGTTTAAATTTCTCTCTTTTTTATTACAGGTTAAGAAATATCCTCTCAGTGGTTGGTACTGATGCCTTAAAAAAGACCAAGAAAGATGATGAGAAATCTAAGAAGTCCAAAGAAGAGGTAAAGTATGTCTTTGCCTTCATCATATAAATGCGAAGGAAATGAGGGCATAGTTGTCTCATTTTCACCTCTCAATGGTTTGTGTGTGTAGGGGGTGGGGGGTGAAGAGTGTAGTGTTTAGAAGTAGTTGTTGGTAGTGGTTTGTAGTTCCTGTGTAGGTATAAGTGGAGATTAGCGATTTTCCCATTCAGGATAGAACCATAGCATTTGTAACTTTTAACAAAGAACCAGAAACTATCTAAAAAGACCTAACAGGAAAAAAAAAAAAAAAAAACAATAGAAAGCACATATTTTTTATTTCATCCTGTTACTGAACTAATTCACCTTTTTCCAGGCAGTTAAAATAGAGAATTGTTAGCTATGAGGCAGGAATGCTTCAGACTTGATATTTCTGCTCTTAATTTAACTTTCAGTATCAGCAAACCTGGTACCATGAAGGACCAAACAGCCTGAAGGTTGCTAGACTATGGATTGCTAATTATTCACTGCCCAGGTAAGGAGAGCCCCTAGAAGGAGAAAGAAGCATATTTTTTTCTTGTTTCTTCTCAAGGACTGAGGATCTGCTTTATCATGACTGTGGTTGTTAAATGAAATTTAGTGGTCAGATACTTCTGTGGACCCTTTGTGTACAACCCATTTACTCATGGTGGTAATGTCGTTTGTGTGTCACAGGGCGATGAAACGCTTGGAAGAGGCCCGTCTCCACAAAGAGATTCCTGAGACAACTAGGACCTCCCAGATGCAAGAGCTGCACAAATCTCTCCGGGTAAGATGCGCTCAGCGGTTGTCCAATATCTTAAAGATTTTTAAATATTTATTGGATTTTCTACTTCAGCCCACCTCTAGGGGGTAAAGGCAGCTATAATTATTCCTCCCTGCTTACACTGTCACTGTTTGGGAGGAGCCATTGGTTTAGGTGGCAGGAACCTACTATACTTTGTACTCAGCAGAGATCTATGGTTCTACTCTTTAATTCTTTTAATGTGTCAAAGTTGTACTTTAGATCTCTCCACGTTTTTACTGTTTATATTTAGCAGACACAGAAGATAGTAAGACTAGAAGACAGCGTGCTGGAGTTCCAGATATGCCTTGACTCCATTCATTTATCAATATAAGTGTCTCCTAACACACACACACACACACACACACACACACAGTAGAAGAATCTTGGGTGGTATTAAAACTGTAAAGTGTCTTTTTTTATAGCAGAAAAACCAAGAAACCCTTGGATTAGCCTATTGATCTATGTTTGTCTTTTTTTTTTTTTTTAAAGTCTTTGAATAATTTCTGCAGTCAGATTGGGGATGATCGGCCTATCTCCTACTGTCACTTTAGTCCCAATTCCAAAATGCTGGCCACAGCTTGTTGGTAAGTTATATTTCACTGTGACATTTTTTTTTTCCCCTAAACCAGGAACAGGTTCAGGAGGATGGGGGGATATCAGCATTTGTCTTAGATGTCTATTTCTATATTCTCTTCCTCTGATTCTCATGATCACACCAAACTAGAGATGCTACTGCTCTACCTATTCTACTATACAGTAAAGTCTTTGTGAACAGTTCTGACTTTTTACAAGGAACCCCAGAGATCTATGACACGTAGCAGTCTGTCATGTTTTTGACACTAATATTTTGGAACAGGTCATGTGAGCTTATAGACTTAACTAGTATCTACACCCTTTTCTTTTTCAGTTATGTGACCTAGGCAAGATACTTAATCTCTGTAAGCTTCAGTTTCCTTTTCTGTAAAGTAGGGTGAGATGTTTGTAAAACATTATGCCTTGATAATGCCTCGTATGTGGTAAGGACTCAGAAAACGTGAATTATTGTTTTTAATCTTTATTTTATTGTTTACTTATACCATATTTGCAGGAAACTCTTAGGATGTGATAACTTGTTTTGTTCTATTTAGTTAATTTTGTGGGACATGCCATCTAGTAGGAGAACTTCCTTACATTATATGCATAGAAACTACTTAGCTAGGCAAAATTTGAGACTGATTCAGAGAAAGCCAAGGACCTATACAAATCTCTCCGCCTTTCCAAGCCTCAGTTACCTTCATTATAAAGCAGAAATTATCATTCCTGTTTTATGTACCTCACAGATCTGTTTATAAGGATCTTTTGAGACAATAGACATAAAAGTAATGGTTGAAGATATTCTGAAATAAAAAGTCTTTTTAAAAAATCTAAGTACTTTGTAAGTGGCAAAATGCTATTCATATTTAAGGAGGTAGTATTAATAATATTAATATTATTAGATAGTTTAATTCGTCCTACCTTCCCTCACAAATTGATCCAAAAGTTAAGGAGAATAGCAACTTGTGCTGTATGAAGTACAGTCCAGTGGAGCCCCCTGGCTGCATGAGACCTGGGTATAGCTTTCTTCTCAAACGCTTCAAATGATAAACCTTTTATTTCTCTTTTCCTGTCTGTCACTGTAAAGTTTGTTGGGGTGAGAAGAAATTGTCCTTTAGTAATATTACCAAGGTACCTTTTCCTTCCCAGACAAACCCTGGCTGAGATGCTTTCCTTTGTGTTTGATAGGAGTGGGCTTTGCAAGCTCTGGTCTGTTCCTGATTGCAATCTCCTTCACACTCTTCGAGGTGAGTTAGAATCTTGTTTAAATCTCCTTTTTCCCGGTGTGACCTCTGTCAAGCAGTAAAACTCTAAAACTCTGCCTGATACTAAGTCTCAGTACACATAGGATTCATTCTTAGTTTGACTTGACTTGGTTTTCTCTGACCACAAGGCTAGAAGGTAATGACTTCATATGCACATCATTTTTCTATCATGTCCAATCTCAAAACCAAAAAAAACCAAAGTTTTGCTTTTTTAATGTGATTTAAATATTGGTTTAAATTAAAATAGTTTATTTTTTAAAATAGTTGAATATTGTCTATGACCATGCTACCCTGAACAAGCCTGATCCCGTCTGATCTCGGAAGCTAAGCGGGGTCAGGCCTGGTTAGTATTTGGATGGGAGACCACCTAGGAAGACCAGATGCTGTAGGCATAAAAAATAAAAAAATAAAGGATTGTAAGCTGGCAAGGTTCTTGCAATCTGTGAGGTTAACCGAGGGTTGCCTCGCCTAAAAAATAAAATAAATAAAAAATAAAAATAAATAAGTAGGTGAATACTTTAATTCCCTATCTTTCCACATGTTCCCTAATATATACCTATATCATTTATCATAGTCTGTATTTGCACATAAGTTATAAGGGGGTGGGAACCCTTTAACTTTCATTTCTTAAACACTCTTTCAGGCCATAACACAAATGTAGGAGCAATTGTGTTTCATCCAAAATCCACTGTCTCCTTGGACCAAAAAGATGTTAATCTGGCTTCTTGTGCTGCTGATGGTTCTGTGAAGCTTTGGAGCCTTGACAGGTGAACATTGTTGTTCTCTCTGTTGCAATCACTAAGTGGTTGGTTGGCCGTTGGCATGTGAAAATATGGCATTTAACCCCAGAGATGGTCTAAGAGTCAAAGTAACTTGGTATGAAAATAAAATGGAGGATTCCTTTCTTATACCTTTTCTTACCAAAGGAGTTGTAACAGATTTTTTCTTGATTGTTAACTTCAGATCTTAATTTTTGCATCTGACATAGTGGCCACTGTTTCTTGGCTCCAGTTATTCTGGAAAGATCCATTTTACCTCCTGTGCAATAGATCAACATTGGAGAAGTGCACCATTTGGTAGATTGACTAAAGAAAATATTCTTGGCAATGTGTTTGCAGGGGAGAGAAAAGCGAAGTTCTGTCTGGCAGTAGTGCCAAGGTAGTGATGTCTCCTCCCAGTAGCATTACCTTTACCTAGACTGTTTTCTCCAGTTACAAAAGGTTTTCTTTATGTCTTTATTATTATTGTTTTCCAAGAAATTTTTAGAAGTCCGTTGTTGGCTAAAAGACATCTGAATCCAGTTGCTTAGTTTTCCTTCTTTGGGAAAATATATGAGGCTTTTATTCGAGGGTTTTGTAAAAAGCTAATTAGCGTCTGTACTCTTTACCAGATACGATTTTACCTATGAGCACAGCAAGTTTTAATTGGCTTGGGTAATACTTAGCAATATCTCTTCCTCTAGGGCTTTGGTTAGTTCTATGTATGCACATTGACAAAGTTCCCTTTTTAATTGCCCTCTTTAGAGTTCATGTTTATTTTCTTTTGCTGATGTTTCAGATCTTTCTGTTGCTGAGTGGTAGAATTTAATGGCCACCAAAAGGAAACTAAGCCTGTCTATTTAGGAGATCCTTTTTCCGATTGGTTCCTTCAACAAGCTAAAGTTTAAGAAAATTTTAATCAATCCACTTGCACCAAAACTGATTGATTTCTGTTGCCCCACCTCTCTATCAAAGTATGTTCTCTTTCTAGAATCTCAGCACTACTTTGGTGCAGAGAGACTTGCTTATCTTTTATTTTTCTTTAATTATGAGTGGTATAGCATTAGAAGTTTATTAACATAGTGGATTGAAGTAGAAAAAGTGTTTGTTGAAATACTATGGGCAGTTTTGCCCTGTGGACATATGAAGTAGTCCCAAATCTTAAATCCTTGGCAAGTGACTTAAGTTTTTGTTAGCCCTAAAATTTTAACAAGTTACAAATGTTACAGTTTGGCTTTTCACATCATAGGTGCATCTGTGTATAACAGTTAATAAGTTCAGAAAATATTTTCATGAGTATAAAGTAGTTTACTCACATATGTTTGATTCCTTTTCAGTGATGAACCAGTGGCAGATATCGAAGGCCACACAGTGCGTGTGGCCCGGGTAATGTGGCATCCATCAGGACGTTTCTTGGGTACCACCTGGTAAGCCTTCCTATTATTGTTCTATCCACATGGGATTATGGCATCTTGTTAACCCTTTATGGCTAACTGCCAAATAAATTTTTAAAACAGAGATCTTCAAGTAGGATTTTCTTCTTTGGCAGTGAATCAGAATCAGAAGAGAATGTATGATATAGTTAGGGCTAAGTATTTTTGCTTTTAAATTGTAATTAATCTGAAATTTTAAAGTCAACCTCTCTGCTTGCAAATTGGTCTCCCTTTCTGGTTCTACAGGTTTTATGAGCCCAGAATCTGCTAAAGAACTTTTTAATTAAGATATTATTTACATGCAGTGGAGTAGATTTATTTTAAGTGTAAAATTCAATCAATCTTGACAATGCATAGGCTCATGTGACCCATATCCCTGTCGATAGAACATTTGCATCATGCAAAAAATTCCCTCATGCCCCTTCCCAATCAGTTCCCCCTTCCAAAGCAACCACTGAGCTGGTATCTCTCACCATAAATTCTGTCTGTTCCTACTGTATGAACTCGTTTGTGTCTGGCTTCTTTCACTCGCCAAACACTTTAAAGATTTGTGTTGTTGGCAGGTATCAGTCATTCCTTTTTATTGCTAAGGAGTAGTCGGTTGTACTGCTGAGCCACAGATTATCCATCTCCTTATTGATGGGTGATTGGACTCTTTCCAGGTTTTCGCTAGTCGGATTAAAGCTGCCACAAATATCCTTATACAGAGCTTCTTGTGGATGTGGTTTTTTTTTTTTTTTTTCTTTTCTCTGGAATAAATATCCAGTGCTAGGTCATGAGATAGATATATATTTAACTTTTAAAAAACTTACAAGGGTTGTACCATTTTACAATCCCAGAATTCTGGTGGTTTCACATCCTTACCAACATTTCGAGTTGTCAGTCTTAGCATTCTTTCTTCCCAGCCTAGCAAGTGTGTCCTGAAATCTCACAGTTTTCACTTTTATTACCCTAATGACTATTGATGTTGAGTACTTTGTCATATGCTTATTGAACATTTGTATATCCTTCATGCAGTGTCCAGGGGTTTTACTCAGTTTTTTAATGTCTTTTCTTTTTTTTTGTCTTTGTTTCTGTGCGCATAGACAATTCTGCCACCATTTATTGAAGAGATTTTCCTTTCCCTGGCATCCTCATTGAAAATAATTGGGCCATAATATATATGTGGGTCTTTTTTTACTTGATTCCGTTGATATGCGTGTCTATGATTGACTTTTGTATTCCCAATATCCAGTTTAGGGCTTAGTAAATATATAAACGCTCCATGACCGAAAGGTCATAACAGTGGAATTCGGGAAGAAAGAAGGCAACAGAATCTTTGCTGGTCCATTCTTGGGGAATTCTGCTCTTAAAATAGACTTTGAATCAGTTTTAGAGGAAGTCGTGGTTTCCCAGGTATCACCCAAGACATATATGCTCTGTTATTGAGACATCGTTTATGCCAGAAAAGAATTTCTAGTTAATATGGTTATATGAATAGTTTCAGAAGCGTTACTGAAACTACAACTATTTATAGTACCTTGCATATTATAAAAAGTGAATAAATACCTTCTGGTTAATTATTAGTTTAATTTTTTAGCTATGACCGCTCATGGCGCTTATGGGACTTGGAGGCTCAAGAAGAGATCCTACATCAGGAAGGCCACAGCATGGGTGTGTATGACATTGCCTTCCATCAAGATGGCTCTTTGGCTGGCACCGGGTAAGGCTTCTTCCACATAGCCAGGGGCAGCTCACTAGTCTCACCTCATGTGTGCCTGCTTCCAAAGAGAACCGGATTCAGAATGTTCATTTGTAAATTGTTTTATCAGGGGTCTGGATGCATTTGGTCGAGTTTGGGACTTGCGCACAGGACGTTGTATCATGTTCCTAGAAGGGCACCTGAAGGAAATCTATGGAATTAATTTCTCCCCCAATGGGTAAACAAAGCTCACTGAATGAGGGGTGGAGAGGGTTCTTGGTCAGGAAGTACTCTTTGTTTCTAACTTCACTACTACGCCTGATCCACAGCTACCACATTGCAACTGGCAGTGGTGACAACACTTGCAAAGTGTGGGACCTTCGACAGCGGCGTTGTGTCTATACCATCCCTGCCCATCAGAACTTAGTGACTGGTGTCAAGTTTGAGCGTAAGCTTTCCTTCTGCTTTAGGCCTAATTATGAGACAGGTTATACTTCCATGGAATGCAGGCCAGGCTTTAGCTTAACTTGGAAGTGGAACGGGAGAGAATTGGGACTCTGTTGAAGGAGCACATTTTAGTTTCCCTCCCTCTACTATACTTTCAGACAACTATGGCATGGTGTGCTTTTTGTTTCAAGAAAGTAAAGAAGACTTCTTGAGTGCTTCACCTTTTTCTCCATGGAAATTCTAAGCACTGAATCCTTAATGTTCTGAACAGACTGTCTGTTGGGGAAAGGTTCAAAAGACCCTCATAATGTTATTTGTTTCCCTAAGTCTGCCTGTAGTTGTCCCTTTTTTCTGGAGGCCTAGTAGGAAAATAGATCAGAGTGTTGAGTTTTTCTGAATGTGGAAATACCTTCTTTTTCAAAGTAGTATTGTCTAGCAGATTTTTGTGCTTTTATTTTCTTGTGCTCTTAAATACTTGAATTCCCCAAGCAACTTTCCTTCTTTTCTCTTGTAGCTATCCATGGGAATTTCTTGCTCACTGGTGCCTATGATAACACAGCCAAGATCTGGACCCACCCAGGCTGGTCCCCACTGAAGACTCTGGCTGGCCATGAAGGCAAAGTTATGGGCCTAGACATTTCTTCCGATGGGCAGCTTATAGCCACTTGCTCATATGACAGGACCTTCAAGCTATGGATGGCTGAATAGGCAGGACCGTGGAAAAAGGACTCCAATCTCAGGCTCTCTCTTAAGAGCCATTTTCAAAAGAAAGGATTGACAAGTTGTGTTACATCATGTGTTTTGCCAGTAACCTTGTGTGAACTCTCAGTGGATTGGATTTCCTGTCAGTCTCCACTCTAGGCCGGTGGCCCAGTCCCTGGGTGCTGGAGATCCCTCTCATGGTTGCCATTTTAATTTCATCTTCACACCCTGCCAAGAACTGTGTAGACATTTTTATTAATCTTTCTTTTAAATGCCCTGTTGCCTTCCTCACAGCACTCAGGATTGTGACTGACTCCATTTTTAATTCTTGAAACTTGCCTTTTCATTACATGGTACGTGCTTCAGGACAACATGTGACCTGGAGAGCAAGGCAACTGGACTGTACTCTGGAAGCCCTCAAGTACAGGGGCACCCAAGTCTCCCCACGCACTGGGTATACAACGCCTGACAGAGAAACTTTACCTTGAGAATGGGAGGTGAAGAGGTAGACCCACAGCTATGCTCAGGGCTATGCAGTAGAGAAAATTTTTAACCTCTTTCTGTTGGGTTCATTTGGAATGCTTCCTGCATCACGAAGCTCAGACCGTACATTTGCCATGTCAGTAAATGTTTTCCATTTAGCTTTGTAATTATGTCAGTAAATGTCTTCCATTTAGCTTTGTAATTGGCGTCTCTTTTGTGTTAGCCCAAAGCTAAGTCATTGTGTCGAGTCAATGAAATTTTTAGAAAGCAAATATGATGTCTTTATTGTGCAACCTCTTTTCTGTTAGTTATTTAAAGGATGTACCCTTCATGTCAAGGTAAGTCTGGGAAAAAATCTCTAAAGGGTATTCCTAAACATAAACTTTTTATTATTATTACTCGCTACAGAGTAAAATCCTATTATAAAAACTCCCTCAAAGAATTATTTTGCATAGTTAATCCCAGCCTTTGATCCATGGAGGTCCCGCCTTTTGGGGGGGGTTTGAGACATAATCTCAAATATGGCTTGCTACAATTTCTGTCTTCTTAATAAGCATTTTGTTAATTTTTTAAGAAATAGAGGGCTATTGCATTATGGGCCAGACTACCAGTGAACTGTATCTGGACTCTATAATATTTTTACTCATTGGCAATCAGTAGTTACCTTCACCTCTTTCCACCCCAAATACACAACCACTGAACTCTGAAAGTACACAGTAATTTCATACAAAAATAAGGAATTTGGAAGAAAGGATTGTGTGTAGGAAATTCAAGAGGGGCATATGATGTCTTCTCCTTTTAAACATTTAAAAACACTTTGACTTGCTATTTCAGAGAGGCTGAGAGTGGCTTGTCTAACTCTATTGTTCAATTGTGTGATTGAAATAGTGAAATACTCTGTTTAATCTGATTTCAGTTATAACCAAATTGTATATCCTAGTATCTGTTAAGCTTATGAATTCTTGGCCTTACCCTCTGTTGGGCATGTCACTATTATTTACATATTAATGGGCTCTATTTCTTCTATAGTTGGCCATGAAAAGAAGTGATTTTCATTACTACTTTTGTAGTATGTGTAAACTAATAATGAATATTAGTGTATTAGCATGCAGTTCGGATATAATGTATAAATGTATTAAGGTTTTTAGTTTTTGAAGTTTAAATTTTATTAGTTAATCTTTTGGGGGCAGAGGGAGGGGCTTCCAAGAGATTTAGAGGTAGCAACTAGGTGAAAACATTTTCTTTACGCTTTGGCAAAACAAATGCAGAACATTCATTTCTTTACTGGAAATGTCATTGTAAGAAAGCAGTTGAACATAAATCGAGTGTGGCATTTTATGGTAATGTACAGCCTCCACTTAACAGGACACTTACTCTCTGTCTAGACACTGCCAGAGACCTTCCGATATCTCATTTAGTCCTTAAAATCTGAGGAGTTAATTATTCCTTTTTACAGACAAAACTGAAGCTCAAGTTAAATAACTTGCTCAAGGTTGCCCAGTTAGTAAGCAGTGGATCCCGGTCTGTCTGTGTATGACCCTATAAAGAGATTTCATAGGGTTTTATTGAGTATGTTGGCAACACTGGCCAGACAAAAAGACCAGTCCAGCCAGCATGGCCTGATTCCTGTACAATGCCTGAGCTTTTTAACCACTCTTCTGTTTATACTGCCTTTTTGATAAGTCCCTGCATCTCTTACTCTGACTTCAACCCTAAGATAAGTCCCTGCATCTTTTACTCTGACTTCATCCCTAAAGGAGTTAATTTCACCACTTCAACCTCATGAACTTATGAGGAACCTATAGTGTTCAACGGGAAACAATTTGCATTTTGGAATAGATGATGTTTTGTGGAACTGTTTTTAGCATTGCACCATGGCTGACCTCTGGAGTACTACAAGCCAGAAATAACCCACCCCCTTCATTGGAGTACCAAAGAAGTTCCCACATATTTCCAGGTGCCCCCTAGGAGGATGGCACTGCTCCAAGGTTAGAACTCCTGAATGTAAGAATAGAAGATACTAAAATGTTGCCCTGTTCAAAAAAATAATTCAAACTTGTTTTATTTGGCTGGAATTATCAGCCACTTCAAGAGTATAATTTCTATTTCTACTAAAGAGTCCACCACTTACTAGCTTGAACAAGGTAGCTGCTAAATTTGTGGAGGCTCAGATTCAGTTATGAATAGGGATGAGTTTACTCAGAGCAGTAGGCCCTAGTGTACAGGGAAGTGTTTCTCCCTGTTCCTCATGGCTCTGAAAACATGGTGAGCTCATTGCCTAACTTACCACAAGGTTAAGGAGCAAGGATATGTAAAGAAATGAAGTCAGTGGGGAGAACTTGAGTCCCAGCTTTAGAGTAATTATCTTCGATGGCGCAAATGGAAAGGTCGGCGAGTCTCCTGATGGGATAACATCGGCAACTTTCCAATTTTGTAATGGAGAACTTTTTCTTCACATCTTACGACCGTTTGGTTTTACTAAATGTAAAATACATGTCTTGGCTATTTTGGAATATCTTGTACATTAAGATCCCTAAGAATTTATAGAAGCTGGTTCCACTAAGAATGTTATTTAGAGCAAATTAAACCAATTTTCGGTCTCTGAAAGCTTATTCTACAAATTAAAAAAAAAAAAAAAACCCAAACTGTCATCTCTTCATAACTGCGATGGTGTTTTAACCACTTTGAGATTGTCCTAGAGCCCTGGGCCACTAAGGAATATTAAAACTGCAGAAGCAGAAATCAGGGTTTTAGCCTCTGCAGAGGTGGCAACTTGTAGTCAAGCAGCAGCCCAAGCATCCAAATTCTACTGAATTATCTTCATCCCTAGGTTTTGTCATGAAAAAACCAGGGACCACTGCCTGCGCGGCCTGGGTGGGACCTACGGCTTTTATTCTATCCAGGGTCCTGAGGCCAAAATTTCTATGTTTGGTAGAGGGGAGTCATCTCAACTTTGCATGACTTATCAAGGCCTCTGCACTGACCAGGAGAAATGACTTTTCCTTTCAAGTCCCGGATTTCCTTTGATCCACTGACCCTCTCTCGCCTTTGAACTTTCAGACTCAACACTCCATAAAACATACAGACAAAAGAGGTTGTCCTGTACCAGAAAGAGCACACCCCCCCCGCTGCCACACCTGGATAATCCTACCTTTCCCCTAGTTCTGACACAGCACCAGCCAAATGGTGATTGAATGAGTGGATGAATGCAGACCATTTTTACTGGGACTGGTAAAGACATCCAGAGAAAACTGCTAGGGAGAGACATGTTTGTCCACAGAATTGAAGCTTGCTTTCCAAATTTTTTTAGCAACATAATAAAAAAATTAAAAATGAGCCAAGTTCAAAGCAGCTCCAGTGAGAAATTCAGCTTGCTGTTTGGGCCAGTCAGGTTCCTGGAGACACCCAGTCCTTTGGCACAACTTGCTGTGTAAGGCTCTAATCAGATCATCACCCTTCCATGGCCCCGTGGTTCACACCCAGAGGTCTCTTCACATCTTTTCCCAGCCTTTTAGCTTTCAGAGGACTCCCAGAAGCAAACACATGGCCTAACTAATCCGTGGATTGTAAGAATGAACAATACTACAAAGGAAGACAACCCCACATGAGGTTCTGCAGTCCTCATACCCAGCAGCAACCAAGAAGGGCTTGGTTCCTCATCCTGAACAGATGTTCACCCCATACCCCCAAGGAACTCCTTGGTCCAAAAGATGGAGAAGATAAGCAACAGAGTGACACTGAGGATGACAGCCATCAGATAAGCAAAGATCCGGAACTGAGGGTTTCGGAAACACTCCCTCAGAGAGTAGTGGCTGGGGATGGGAATGGGCGTGGTGGTAGGGGCCCTGGCCTGGGGGGCCTCAGTCTGGCTCCCAGGCTCGGGGCCTAGGTCTAGCGTGTAGACCCGGGGCTGGCGCAGGAAGTAGCGGCTCTTGGGCTGGTCTTTGAGACAGAGCTGATGGCCTTCCAGGATGACGTGGTGGGGCTCCAGGCGGAGCAGGGTGAGCATGGCAGTATCTGTGGGCAAGTCAGTGACAGGCTGCCCGGAGGCCAGCACAGTGGGCTGGCGACAGAGTGGGCACAGCAACCGGCGCCGGGCGGGAGTCACTAGGCTGAGGTGAGCCAGGCACTCCACGCAGAAGGAGTGGCAGCAATCCAGCACTTTGGGGGTGTGGAACATGTTGTTGAAGGGGTTCCAGCAGACAGGGCACTCGGGCTCCCGGCTCTGCTGCACGGCCATCCTCACACCAGACGCTAGGAGGCCTGGCAAGAGATGTCCTGGCAGAGAGGGAAAAGAAGTAAAGGAACACCCATTAAGTGCTGTCCCGGTGTTTGGTCCTAGGCTGTGTTCTGTGAGTTGTTAAAAGGTATTATCACCCACCTTTCACAGATGAAAAATCTTAATTCAAAAAGTCGAAACAATTTGTTCCAGATTACCCAATTGCTAAACCATAGGATTAAGTCGTACTCCAGTAGTATCCCTTCTATCGGTGAAGGCCTGAGTCACCCCACTATTAATGAGCCGCCACTAGAGGAGACTGCATTCTGGCTTTGGAAATGGATAAAAATAAAAATACTATGTGACTGCCCTTGGCTTCTCAAACTCCAGGGAGAGAGAGGGGAGCCACTGTCAGTGGTTTGTGCTAGAGATCGACTATTTCCTCCCCTGCTGCTGCATATCTCCAACTAGTGCAGAGATGGGCTTTGTGAATTCCCTGGTCTGTCTCTCTGGGAACAAACGCTAGGCCCTCTTTCCCTCCTCCCATTGGGCTACAGGGCCAACCCTCTACAGCGCATTTGCCCAGTCTTTAGCAGGGCACTCACTGGCCTGGCAAGGGGGCCCCTGGCAAAGCCTCTCCCCTTGGCCTGGGAGCTTGGAGAGGCTCCCTTGCCCTGGTCTGCAGATCAGCCCTTCAGACCCTCCTCCCAATACTTGGCCTCCCCTGGCTCCTCCTCCTTCCTTTTGTCCCAAGGACACCCCCACCCCCACCCCCCGGCACCCACCTGGGCCTCCGTGGCACTAATGTGGTCAGCAGACTACCCTGAAGGGCCCGAGGCTTCAGTCTCTCTTCTGAATCCGAGGAGCTTTGGAAGACTGCTTTCTCGCCACCAACCCCGGGGCCCATCTCCATGGCAGCGCACACAGAGCACCTGGAGCTGCCAGGTGGCCCAGGCTGCAGCCTCTTGAGCACACCTGCCTGCAGCAAAGGCTAGAGAGTTGCCCAGCTGTTGGTGGGGAGGGGAGTTTCCCCAGGGCTTGACAAAACAACCAACCCTGGAAGCCAAGTATGTGGGTTGGAGGTCCTTTCAAGACCCCAGATTGCTGGCTAGAAGGGTAGGGGTGGCAATTTCTTTTTTCTAGACTGTGGAGAGAGTAAGTGAGCCTTCTGGGCCTCTTCTCTCCTGGGCCCTCATTCTTTTCTAAAATGGCTGAGACCTTCTTGCATAAAGGGGCTGCCTGCCCTCCACACCAATTGCTGTGAAATTCACACACTACACAGCCTAAAACCTCAGATATCAGATTCAGCAAGTTCTCTCTGATCCCCTTTTGGTCATTTCATGTGCCCAAGAAGCTGCAACCAGAACACAGACGGCCACCCTGGCAGCACTGAGCACAATGATCTTAGAGTCCAACGGTTGGCCATCCCACCACCCTTGGGGACTTAAAAGGGGAGTCAGGAAGGAGGAGGGCTCCAGCCCTGCTTCCCCATTTTAACCAAAATATTTAGCTTTTCTCATATTGATTATATGAATAAGAGAAGAGCTGAGCTGCTGAGGAAAAAAATAATGTTTAAAAACCACTTCTCTGACCTAACCACATACTTTGCAGACAGAAGGCAAGAAGTAGCTCTCACCCAAGCTAGTTACTAGTGACGCTGGGACTTCCAGTCTACTATCATGTACAGTCATACAGGCAGAACACTCATCCATTCAGTTACCTGCTGGATGTGTGTTATTAACTAGATAGTGTTTGTGTATTCTCAGGAAATTCCTCATGGCCATAAATCTCTTGTGGTAGGAATCCAGGAACTGTGCAAGGGGAATTTGGGGGCAGTGATTCTTCCTTGTGTCCCTGGAATGATCTCACCTACCCTGACTGGGTTGATACCTGAAGCAAAACCTGCTTATACTCTCTCACTCATGACTCCCTGGTTTTCTTCCAGATTCTGTTAACTGCTTTGTATAGGGAAGAGGAAATGAAGATCTACAGAAGGAGGATGGAATAGCTCTGACCAAAACTGGGATAGTTTACCAAGCATCCTTTCTAATGAACACCTTCTTCTGTGGAGAAGAAGGTGTTCATTAGAAAGGATCATCCTTTCTACAGTTATTGAATTACCTAGTGCACACCATATGCCAGGTGCTGTGTGAAGCATTGGGTCAATAACGATGAACAAAATAGACATGGTCTTTGACTTCATCAAAGTCTTTAAAGTCTAGTGAGGGGAAGGGACATTTGGTGAGGAGTGGGCAATAAATACATATATAATTTTAATGAACACTATAACGGACAAAAAAAAGGAAAATGGGGCTTAGAGCATTGGCTGCTTCAGATGAGACCACCAGGGGTTTCTTCGAAGAGGTGACATGAAAGCTGAGACTGAAGTTTGAGAAGACTCCAGCAGTGCAGAGCGGAAGAAGAACATTCTAGGTCAAGGGAACAGCATGTACCAAAGTCCTAATGTGATAAAAGGTCTGCCAAATGGAGGAAGTGAAACGAATCCCGGGTGACTGAGGTGTAACCGACGGAGCTGGGATGGGAAAGTGGCTCAGGATTAATCCAGAGAGAAAGGAGGTGGGCCTTGGAAGCTGGGATGCAGCTGAGTTTTATTCTGGGGAGTGTGGGGTGCTGAGGGGAAAGTGACCTGATCCTATTTTCATTTTAAAAGCCATTCCACTGCAGAGCAGGGAACAGTGTGGAAACAGAAGACCAGTTAGGGACTCCAGCGGTGCTCCAGGCTAGGATGGTGGTGCTTGACATAGGTCGGGAGATGGCAGGAAAGATCAAAGGGATGGGGGAGAATATCTTTGGAGATGGAATCAAAGCACTTCCCAAGAAAACAGTGGACAGCATAGATTCTGGAACCACCTTGTCAAGGCTCATGACCCCAATTCCACTGCTTATTAGGGCCATAATTCTGGTTGAATTGCTTAACTTCTCTGTGCCTCATTTTTCCCTTCTGTAAAGGAAGCTAAAAGTAGTATATCAGAGGGTAAAGCTCTTAGATAAGAGCCTGGCACCTGGTAAAGACCATATATGAGGTGGTTAGCCTTATCACTGCAAATGGATTTGTAAGATAGGAAGGGTCAAAGTCCCATAAAGTTTTCTGCACTGAGCTTTGAGGAGCCCCTGAATTCCAGAGTGTGTCAGAAGCAGACCTTTAGTACTGATCAAAAGCCTTAAAATGTACATAACCTTGAATCAGCAGTTACCCCACTAGGAATGTATCCCATGGAAATAATCAAGGGCCTATACAAAAATTTGGTTACAGAAATGCCCCTCAGGTTACAGAGATCCCCATCAGAGTTCTGCTTTGATGGTGAAGAATTGAAACTACCTAATTACCTAACGGTGGGACATTGATTAAATAAATTCTGCTCCATCCATATGAAGAGACATTCTGCAGCCTTTAAAATGATGTGATAACACATCTATTAATATGGAAATATGGTCATGATATGCCATTAAGTGAAAAGAACTAGTAATAAAACCATATTAGGATATAGTCCAATTTTCCAATGTATGTGTGCAATGGAAAAAAAGCATAGAATAACAAATGTCAAAATGTCAACAATGGTTATCTCTGGGGGTAAGATTTTAGGTGTTTATGTTTGTTTTTATCTGAAAATTCTAACTTTACTGCAGTACGCATTTAAGGCTCTCCCCTTCCCCACAAAGCCAACCTACATTTTCTGAAGTTCCATGGCCAAGCTGTAAAGAGGAAGGAAGGTCACAGTGGCATCAGCATCGTGGCCCTTGTCTGCCACTTACCACTCACCCCCAAGCCAGGACATCTCAGCTACAAGTCCTAAACACAACCCCTGAGGCATGGTCTCTATCTATGACTAAGTCGGTTTGCCAGATATTGTCTGTAGTATCACCCCAATGTTTTCAACCTCAAGAGAGAGAACGTTTTTATAGCACTTCACAGTTTACAAAGAGCCCCAACCTTCTCTAGGATCTAAGTGTGGTGACTCACATGCAGATGGTATAAATGTGTCTTATGATTTTTTTTCATTTGCATGAGGCCATTTGATTCTTTAAAAGCACCCTGTGTAGGAGGCAGGATGGGGAGTAGAAAGTGTGCAGACTTTGGAACCAGATTTATTTGCTGTCTTTGACTAATGGCTTAACCTCTCTGAGCTTCATTTTCTTCTGTAAAATAGGCTAATAATCCCACTTTACAGGGTTACTGTGAGGAAGGAATAATGTCTGTCACGTTCTCAGCAAGGCACAGCATGTGCTCAGATACCTAGTTAGCATGATATTTTTATACCCATTTTATAGATGGGGGAAGCCAAAGCTCAGAATAGTGAAGTGACTTGCCCAAGGCTTCACAGCTGAAGAATGGCTGAACTTGAAAGACGATCCCAGAAAGAAAGTATTCAGCTGGACTGAGCTGCCTCTTAGGACTCTAGGGCACTGTGACCCAGCCCTCCATGACCCCCTGTGGCTCCTTACCTGCTCCTTCAGAGCCTCTTTCCTCCTCCTCCTCCTCTTCCTCCTCCTCCTTTCCAGAGTGAGGCTCTGCAGCAAGTGCTCTGACTTCTGGCATGGTTTCCAGGCATTCGTGGGTGGGGCTCATTTGCATGAGTCTTCTGGCAGCTCCTGGCTAGCTTCTCTGTTTCAGATTTTCTTTTTCCTTCTGATAACTTTCCACTGTCTGTGTTCACAGAGGACAGCCTAGAAGCTTTGGTTTCTTCATCTTCCAACGAGTCATTCTTGCTTTTTCTCAAAGAAGATCGAAGTCCACCAGTCTTGCAGGCCTCTGTTCTGTATTGGATTGGTCACCCGCCATCACCTCTGATTGTGCTTGCCCTCTACGTGCTGACTGCCTTGACACGAAGGTGATGTATGTCTGAGGTGAGGTGAGGTATCTCTCAGCCCAGATAGACACTTCTCAACTCTGAGCCTCTACAACCAAACTACTAAGGGCTCTTGCAAAATACTAATTAAAAGGCAAATAATCCAACAGAAAACAGTCAGGGAGAGGTATTTAAGCATAGCATGAAGAGCCTAGGTTCTCAATCAAGTCAGACTTCCGGGTCAGAGGCAAGTCCTCACTTAGAATCCAGACTCTACTTGTTAGTGGACCTGGTTTCAGGTCCACTAGTTCATGACTTAAGTTGTTTTAATCCACCTGTTTATGACAAAGAAAAAACTGCTTTGTTACAAGAATGAAATAAGTCATGCAAACATGTCATCATTCTACAACTGCTGGTGATAAGCAGTCAGCAGCCCATCAGCTGACAGATCCTGCTGGGGCTTATCAATAAGTATGTGTGGAGAAGCAGCTATGGCAAGGGGATGTTTAAGACTATAAATACTGAGCATTTGTGGGGACTATTTGAGCGTTTTGGTTTGGGCGAGACAACTCTTTGACTCTTAGCTAACCTAAAAATTCTTCAGAGACCCTTGGGGCGCGCACTCCCACTCATCTTGGCAAGGCATTCCTAGGAGACAGTGGTGAGAAACGGAGCAGAGGCCCATGAAAGAGATCAGCCCACCACCAACACCAGTGTCTTTGTTCCTTAGCAACAGGAAACAAAAGCGCTGGCAGCCGGAAATCAGCTCTTTGGTTGGTCACTGACTCTCCTACTTTGTATAAAAAGGTACACCTCCTATTTTATTCCTTCACTTCCCCTTGCCTGGAACAATAATGGGATTAATCTGTCTTTTTTTATTTTTTTATTTTTTTTAATGTTATTTCTTTATTCAGCTGAAGGGATATTATCCTGTATGCTATTGGCTTGTGAAATTATAATTCCCACAGGGAATAAGTTGCTGGCAAAGATAGAAATAAATCTCTGAGTATAACTTTGCTGCCTCCCCCAAACTAAACAAAACAACTAGCATGCCTATGTAATGAGGCTTTCATAAAAAATCAGAAAGATGGGGTTCAGAGAGCTTCTGGATTACTGAACAGCTGGAAGTGCTTGGAGAGGGCATGGAGGCTTCGCACCCCTTCCCATAAACCCGCCCTGTGCATCTCTTCCATCTGGCTATTCATCTGTATCCTTTATAATATTCTTTATAATAAGCTGGTAAACATAAGTAAATGTTTCTCTGAGTTCTGTGGGCTGCTCTACCAAATTAATCGAGGGGATGGTGGGAACCTCTGATATATAGCCAGTTGGTTAGAAGAAGCACAGGTGACCACCTAGACTTGTAATTGGTGTCTGGGTTGTGTGTGGATAGGAGACATTCTTGTGGGACTGAACCACTAACCTGTGGGATCCAATGCTATCTTCAGGTAGGTAGTGTCAGTATTGAGTTGAACAGTAGGACACCTTGTTGGTGTTGGAGAATTGCTTGGTGGTGTCGAAAATTATACACACACCAGAATTAGAGTCAGAATTGGAATATGCCTATATCTTTTGTTAAGTGAGGATGTTCATCACAGTTTTATTTTAACCATAAATGACTGGAAAAAATGTAAAAGTCCAACTACTATGTATCAATTAAGTGGCAAACTACATAATCATTTAAAATTGATATGCAGAATTTTTATTAACTTGTGAAAATGGTCACAATATACTGTAAATTGGGGGAGGATGCAGTTTAAAAGATGGTTTATGTAGTATGAGCCAGATGTTGTAAAACAAGATTTATATATAAAGACTGAAAGGCCGTGAGGCAAATGTTACAATGGTTATCTCTGGGTGATGGGCTTACTGGTGTTCTCATTTTCTTACCTGTATTTTCTAAATTTCCGTTAATAAATATGTATTATTTTTGTAATAGGAAAATTCACTTAGAAAGTAAGTAAATCTGAGTTTTTTGCAACCAGGAAATCTAGAATTTAAAAAGTAAAAGCAGAGAGGGTGTGTAAGGAATCAGTCAAGGCACTGCAATCAGTGATATGAAAATAAACCATGGCCCTTTCCGGGTCACTAATTGTCTAGTGAGCAAATGCATTATTATCACATCTCTGGGTGGTCAGGGCTAGGGAGTACTTTGCAAACAATGGAAAAATTTTCTGGGGAAATACCCAGGAGAGATAGTGAGTCATTTCAGGAATCTGAGAGTTGAATTAATTTAGTTCATGTTTAGGGGCTGGGGAGAGGTCAGCCAGCTGGAAAAGCACCTCATCCAAGCAGTACCTTGGAACTGGGTGAGTGAAGAGTCATGAGACTTGGTGGAACTCAGCCAAGGCCTGGAGTGGAAGGGCAGGGTGGTTGAAGCCATCTGGAGCGGAAGAGGCAGTAAAAAGCAGTGGAGGATGGAGAAAAGGCCGTGAGGAGTCAGGGTTTGGTCAGGTGATGATCAGTGTTTAGCCAGCATCCCCTCCAAGGGCAAGGGGCAACTCTCCCTGGGGGGTACCAACTTGTCATTACTCAGAACCTTGTTTTAGGCCTTTCTGGAATTTAGGACATTCCCAGCAGCACAGGCATCAGGAATGGAGAGTATTAGGAATGCAAAACCTCAGGCCCATTCCAGAGTCACAGAGTCAGAATTCGCATTTCTATAAGGTACCTAGCAGATTCAGAAAAACATTAAAATGTGAGGAGCACTGATTTGGGAGAAATAGCCCAATGTAAATTTCTTGACTCATGCTGATTACATTTGTCTTCAAATTCATGAAGACTTCCCAAGGACTTGCCATCCGGAAGAAGTCACAGATGGGACTGGATGAATCCCACCCTGGGAGTGGGCACCCCCGGAATCTTCTTTATGCGACATCTGAATTTATTTTATTTCCAAGGCCACAATTCCTTGTGCAAAACCCTTGGGGCCAGATGGGTTTTGGAATTTTTCATACTTTCTCCCAACACCCTGCCATCAAATGAATGTTCTGTAATTTATTATGAATATTAACACCCCTCCCCGCCCCCCCCCCAAAAAAAACCAACTATAAGGTCAGGTCAATTTTGGCACCAAATTCAATAAAAAATCTTTGTCTGCAGAGTGTGGGATTTTAGAATTGTGGATAAGGGTTAGCAGCTATTTTATTATTTTATTTGTAGGATTTCAATTGATTAAAGTTAGAAACACTGATATAGTACTATTTTCCAGCCCTTGTTTACCTCAAACTTACCAAGAACTACACAAGATCTAGATATTCTTTCAAATATAAAGTAGTTCCCATACTTCATCCCATCAAGCAGGTCACATCTGGCATGGTTATTCCCATATTAACTCAAGAGGTTCTATGAGGAGCAATTGGATTTTGGTGGGATTAAGAATATTCATCCCAGCTAACATAGACGTGCAATGTCAGGGGCGAGGCTGGAACCCAGAGCATCCACCTTCTGGTCCCATGCTTTCTCTCCCCTGCCTTCTTTCTGAGCGCAGTATGTGAACTCTTGGGCAGCCTTCTCCTTTCTTGATCCCCATGCTGTGTCTGCAGAGGACAGGCTCCAGCTGAAGGCCAAAGGACAAAACGCTTCCTGCACATGCTGCCCGATATGTTTAGAAACACAAAACTGAAACTGGGCAGCTCTGTCTCCAGCTTGGCTGTGAATGAAGTGTCTTGTCTTTCAACCTCCTGGACTTTCAGCCATGTCAGGGTGGCAGTAACCGACCCTCAGAAGTTCCTTGGTATGAGTTGGTCCAGGCACAACCAGGAGTTCTCACACTTATTCTGAAAACTTTCTACATGAGCTCTGCCAGGGAAATAGTGGCAAAGTATTGGCCAAAGACTGTTTGTGCTGGAAGGTCCAGGGAGTTTCTCTGAAGATCTCAAAGGCGATCTCCAGATGCCAGGAGAGAAGGCTCCTGGACCACTCTCATCTCTGCTCCTCTCTATGTCTGTATAGTTTCTATTCTTTCGTGGGAGTTTATTATTTAACTTTTATTATAATACATGTCCAATAAAAAAAAATTAGGAAACTCAAATGGATATAATAATTACTGATACTTAGGAGCAATGCTAGGCACTATTGTAAGGGCTCTACCTGAATATTATAACATCCCTGGTGACAGCTCAACTCTATGGATAGGTGCAATCATCTCCATTTTACGGGCGAGGACACTAAAACACGACATTAACTCACTTAACCAAGGTCACAGAGCTAAGAGGTAGCAGACTGAGATTTGAACCAGACAGCCTGGTGTCAGAGTCCACATTCTAAGCCATCAGGCACACTGCCATCTATAAGGAGAGCATAAACTCACCCAAAGTCCTACATGCAGAGATAACTGCCAAAACATTTAGGTGATAGCCTTTCAGTCTTTTATTTATAACTATAATATTTCAAACTTGAAACACAATTTTTCATAAATTGTTTAAAAATATGTCAGTTGATGTACTGTTTTGTAGCCTTTTTTCCCTACATATCTTGATAAATTATAAAATAGTCTTCTACACCCTTTTTTCAGAAGTAGTCTTCTATGCTGTACTACCGAATATTGAAGGTGAACTGTAACAACATTTTTTAAATTAAAAAATAAAAGTAGTATTGCTTTTTGATTGTAAAAGTGGTAAAGGAAATAAATGTGAGTATTTTCTTGTACATGCACAAAATGTCTCTGAAAACATACATTAGGTGCTGGTCACACTTGCTACCTCAGGAGGGAGCCAGTTAGAAGATAGATATGGATGAAGAGGGAGACTAGTATATATATAACCTTTTGTGCTCTTGTGACTATGTGAATGCATTATCTATTTCAAAAATAAGTTTTGCATTATCTATTTCAAAAATAAGTTTTCAAAATGAAACTGATTCACCCTTATTGCAAAAAAGATACAGAAAGGCATAAAGTGAAAAATAAATTGATCTTAAAGTTAATACCCAGGAATAACAAGGTTAACATTTTTGTTTTATTTTTTCCAGATATTTATCTATGAATATATAGACATATGTGCAGATATATTTTTACCAAAATGAGATGAGGCTGTATGGTGCTGTTTTATTATCTATGTTTTTCACTTCGGGCGAATTAAGGACAATATTCTGTGTAGCCTCATTTTCTGCATGGTTATCAGTCATGTGAAGTTAGCTAGTTTCCAGCATGTGAATATGCAGTGCTAGCTGGCATCAATCCCTATCACCTCCAATCAGGGCTTTTCAATGTGTCATGTGCAAGACCTGAATAAACAGGATGCTGTGTTCCAGACCCTGGGGAGATAACATCTGGGAACAAATTGGACATTCCTTCTATCTGCGATGTTTAACCTATATCATTTATTCCATAGACACAAATACCTCCTACCTGCCCCCTCAGCTTTTGTGCCCACCACCGCCAGGACAATGCCAAAGATAGTAGAGGGCTTTGGTGGGAAGAACCTTCTGCATGTTCAAAGACCTGGGCTCCTATCTGGGCTCTGCCAAAAACTTGTGACCTTTGACAAGTCCCTTGCCTTCTCTACGGACCAGAGTAATGATCTGCACGCTGCCTGTTTTACATGTTATTTTACTGGAAGATTCAGATGAAATTATGGTTGTGAAAGTATGTAAAATATAGAGCATGATGTACATATAAGATTTTAATGTTCAATTCTGGCCTTTTAACTAGAAGTGTCAGGAAGAAAGGTAGCTGTCAAAACCAGTTGGTCCAGCTTCTGTCACAAGTTGGCTCATTAAGCTAATACTTCCCCGTTGCACTCTTCAACTTCTATGCACTCATCTTTAAAACTGAGGGTTGCAAAGTTTAAGAGCACAGAATGTTGGCAAGGAACAACTGAACTCTGCTAACACCCCTGTGCAGTGGGTGGGGAGGTGAACTGGGACAACCTTTTTGGAAAAGAGGTAATATCTACTAAAGCTGATCGTGCAAGCCATGCGATAGCGCAGAAGGGCCTCCACTACATAATGAACACAAATGCGTGCATACGTTCACCAAGTGACATAGAATTAGACTGTTCATAGCAGCACTCTTTGTAAGAGCCCCAAGCTAGAAGCTAGACATGTCAGTAGTTAAATGGGTAAATTGTATTGTCTCAGAATACTGGTGCAGCAATGAGAATGATATTCCTCTGCATGCAGTGGTATGAATCAATCTCACAAACACGTTGAGCAAAAGAAGCCTAACCAAGATAAGAGCACATGCTTGTTTCACTTAAATCTACTGCCGCATGACAACCTACCCCAAAACTTAGTGTCTTAAAACAAGTTTATTATTTTTCATGATCGTGTGGGATAGCTGTGCACAGCTCATTTTCTGATTTTATCCGTGGCTTCATTCAGCTGCAGATTTCACGGGGTTGGAGGTCCAAAGTGACCTCATTCACTCATCTAGTGGTGCTCGTTTCTTCTCCGTGTGGCCTAAGTCACTTCCCCAACGTGGAGATCTCAGAGCAGCATTCCAGGAGGGTGAAAATGAAACTGCAAGACTTCTGAGGGTTCAGCCTCTGAAGTTGCACAGCATTCATTCCCCTCTATTCTGTCTGTCAAGCCAAGTCAAAAAATCAGTACTGATTCAAGGGGTGGGGAAATAGATCCCACCTATTAATTATGTCACTTTGTAAAGGATCAAAGAGATGGGAGAAATTTGTGGCTATATTTTCCATCTCCTACAATATAGTATGATTCCATTTATGTGAAGTAGAACAGCAGACAAACCAATTTATGCAGTTACAAATTCCTTAGCGGACAGGCCTGAGGGGAGTATGAAGGAGGCCATCTCAGTTCCTGGATGTATTCTGCTTTTTCATCTAGGTACTGGTTACTAGTGTGTCTGTTCAGTTTATGAAAATTCAACAAGCTATAAATTTAAGATATCTGAAATGGTTTGTGATTGCATACTTGAATTAAAAGTTAAAATTGTGTATATGTATTAAAAAAATTAAGTTCATTTTCTTTTGGGTCACAGTCCAGTTGGTCAGGCTATTGGAGCAGCTCAGCTCCTTGAAGTTATTTGAGGCCCCAGGTTCCTTCTCTCTTGCTGTTTCATCATCCTGTCCTGAATTGTTGAAGCTGTTACTGGCATCTGCATTCCAGCTAGTGAGAAAGGATACAGAGGGCTAAGCCAGGACAAAAATGTTTCTTTCAAGCTAATAAAGTGGAAGTTACACACATCACTTCCACTCACCACCCACTGACGAGAACTTATTCTCATGGCCATGCCTAGCTGGGCAGTCTCAGCTGGGCAGTCTGTGCCAAGGAGAAATGCCAATTTCGAGAAATAGTTAGCAGTCTGCTGCATTTTTCATGACAAAGTTGTTCTTCAATAATTATGTTTCCAAAGCCTACTTAGAAATAGCTAAGTTCCCTTTTCTCGGTGTTAAAAAATTAAAAACACCAAGTAACCTGAGTTTTATACTTAAAATTCCTGTCAAAATGAAGGCTGTTAATAATCATCATTCATTTCCTTAAATATATAGATGAATATACAAATTTACTTAAATTTTAGATATATAATCGGCCAGATTCCAAGGACTTATACACTTTCCTGGAAAATAGTCAACTGTCTTTGGGAAATTCCTTGATGTGATTTTTGAGGGGCAGCCTCTGAAATGAAGTGTTCAAATGAACAAATGAATGCATCCTGTACTTTAGGTGTTGAAAGTGCCCATTTAGGGCATATAACATTAAAAAAATTTTATGAAAACATTTGCATTTATTAATCTATTTTCCACTTAAAATGCACAAATAAGGGAATTTATACACCAAGCACATATGTAGAGTTTAGGGAAACAATTTTATTGGTAATAGAATCCTGCTAATTCATCAGAGGCTAATTCATTATCATTTTCTGACAGGTATGTGCCTACTCACAGCAGCCTGTTCCCCTTCCCCATGATTCCCTCCCAACTCCCTTGAATTTTCTGACTTACCGACCATCTTCTTTCTAGAAGAAAGGGTCAGCTGTAGCACTAATAGTTCATGATACTCTAAGACTTTCCCTGAGACACCTGTCTACTGATCCTGGGCAACCTGGCCAGGAGGATCTCCTTCGAGCCAAAAAGTTAACAACTGGTCTAGAAAATACAAGAGCAATGTCATTTGTGGTCTATAAATTTCTAAAATGAACTTTGTGACATCATGAAAAGGCAAAGAAAAAGAGAGGAGAGTATTCCTGCTTGGAGTCAGGCAGACCCAGGTCCAGATCTGTTCTTTCCCTTCCTACCTATGTGTATAACCTTGGGCACAGGCCTGGATATCCCTGGGCCTCAGCTTCCTCATTTGTGACATGGAAATGATAAGAATTATAGGAGAATAAATGTATTCAGCCATCTGTAGGTGCTCAATGGAGAAGCTTCCACTCCCACTACCCCTTTGTCCCTCTAGAGTACAAAGATCCGTAACTTAAGGAATCAAAGGGAAGCTGAACAATGACTAAAGGCTTAGAAAATAACATCTAAGGAGAATGGATGAAGGAATGGTGAATGATTCGTATGGAAAAGAGAGTGTTTAGTCTGGACAGAGAGGGCAGTATATAACAATGGCTACTATTTACAGGCACCTACTACTTTGGTTGGCATTTAATACAGTTCTGTTCAGTACTTGGATCAGCCCTGTGAGGAACATAAGATTATGAGTCCCGTGTAATAAAAGAGGAACTGAGATTTTATAACTTGCCCAAGATCACCCAGCTAAATGGAAAAGTGGAGATTCAGACTCAGGCCTGACGCTTTGCAGTAGCTTAAGATTCTCCTCCCTAGTGAGTGGAAATGGTGTGAGAGAGCTGGCTCCAAAGAGGAGCAGGAGGGAGACAGGAAGATGGCTGTCAGCTGCTGGTATCAGGGAGAGGCAGGAGCCAGAGAAGACAAATGCAAAATCTTTCCTTGGCTGGGACTCGACAGAAAGGGAATCCCCTGGCCTCAGGTGCCTTACATGTGGGCTTGAAGGCAGGAGGGACTTTATTTTCCCTGGAGGAAAATGGGCTTGTGAGCACCAGGTGGGGACTGATCTAGGAGCTGCATAGGAAGACCCTGCCCCTCCTCACTTGATGAGGGCTCAATGGCCGGCACATTTGAGTCCATGGCTCTACATTTTTCTAGATGTTCTGTTGTGACAGCAGACATTCCCTTTGCCTCCCTCTGGCCAGTCCCTGAAAAGAGTTTATATAAAACTAAATAAAAATATTAAAATGTACAAATGAATTTTTTAAGCCTTAACCTCGCACCCTCTCCATTTTCTTATCCACAGAACCAGTTTGATAGCTCCTATAATTCTGGGCAGGGCCCTGTGGTTATCAGCCTTTTCGAGCCTCCTCAGGCCTTATTTTCATGCAACCTCTGCACCGGTTCAGGAAGATACTGAGAATTGGCAGGGACTTGCCACCTCCCTCTCTGCTGCTATGAGTAGAAGCCAGAGATTTTGCTTTCTTGCCCTAACTTTGATTCTTCACGTTGCTGAGAGGCGGTGACTGGAGCTTACTGAGGCTTATATGTACAACCTATGTCTTCCAAGGAGCTGTACTATTCTTTCCCATCTAGATCATGCTGGGGCAACCAAAACAGAGTTTCTCTCTTCCTTGCATTTTTTTCTTTTGTGAAGACATCAAAAGGTCAGTTCAATAGACTCAGACCCTGTGTTCCGGCACTCACAGGTGGAGGCCTATCATCCTTATACCTACAGGTCATCATTTTGAGCCAAAACTTTTTCTTGTTTTGGAAGAGTAGTCTGAAAAGCTCACTAAAAATTGCATTTGGATTTGACGTAGATTGAGAACCTTATGTTTAGACCATGTTTCTAAACTCTGCACCTGATTTTGAACCACTGGACTTAAATTGACTTCTCACACTGACATACCTTCTAACAAACCCAAGCAAAGAACGTTAGCCCCACATCATACTCCCCCCAAGATAATATGGAAAAACACAAAGCCACACTGAGATAGGAAGGGCCACGGTTTGATATTGTCCAGCAAATGTCTCTTGGCCTCAGAATGCTGCCACTTCCCGCAGTTGCAGCCCTTGGCTGTGGTCCACTCTGAGTAAGTGAATTCCTCTGCTGAAACTTGCACACAATAAGGAGATGGTGTCACCAATGGCCAGAGAAGTCAAAGGTCCTGATCCATCCAGAGACAAAGTGAATAAGCAAGCTGGGGGAGGAAGGGGGAACCAACAACTTAGGCCAAGGGTGCAATATCATGAAATTCAATCTTTTTGTGAGAAATCCACATAATTAAAGCATGAGCTATATGTATCTAACCCAGACAAGAGAGACACCACATGCTTCTAAGGAACATGCACCAGCAGGTAAGTGAGAACTTGGGTGAACCCCAAGACTTCAACTGTAGAGAATTATGCACGGACCTAACAGGATGGATATGTACCACTGAGAAGTATGTTTAGACACTTGGGCCTCGCCGCCAAGGACATGCTAAAAACTTGCCCTCAATTACTTGCTCCTAGAACAAAGCAGGGCCAGGGCACAGGAGAACAGACAGGGATACTGATCTTCAGCTGCTGGCTTCCCCATGTCTTGTTCCCTTCAAGACAAAGGATAATAGGGGCTACTGAAGGGCAGTCCAGTGGCTTCCGGCTGACCCATCTCTTTTCATCCACATCTCGAAGCCTTCTCAGAACTGCAGGCACACATCTGGCGGGCAGCGCAGCGCTTCAGACCTTGTTCTCCCTGGTCTTGGGCTTATGATCATTGAATCTAAAAAGCTGCTCCCCCTACCTCCCACCAGTGTTACACCTGATTGGAGAAGGCCACTCCAGGTAAGGGTAAGGCTGCCCTTACTGTGGAAACCTGGCGTGTGTGCCACATGACATGATCCCACATCTTTTCTCTGAGGGAGCTACCCTATCTTCCCTGGAAGGAGCTGGATCCAACACAGTACTGCTTTGAGAACTCTGGGGAGCTGTATTCCCTAAAACATCTTTTTCTCTGGTGCTTTGAAGTGTCATGACCTTACTGCAATCTCAAACCTTAGCAGCAGAGTCAGAACAGGGCAGGGTCTTTCTGAAACTATCCTCACTCCACCTCACCCCACCAAAAGTGAGGCTCTCATTTTGGTCCTTAAAAAAATAAAATTTAAAATGGCAATTACTGTTCTCTATTCCGGGCATTTTGAGCATCACAGGTTAAAACCTGATGAGGAACTTCAGGTAGAAAGAATATGAGAGCTAAATATATTTGAGCTCTCAGGAACGGGTCTGTACAGCATGGTGCCAGGGGTGATGTGGTGATGGTTTTTAGCCAGACGTTGAGCAGAGATTCTGCTATCTTGGTGTCATCTCTTAACTGCTAGGGGACTGGACAGGGATGGGACATGAGTGGCTTTGCTAAGCAATGGAAAGAAAGTTTTAAGGAAGGCTTTAGGACTTCATGTATTTTTGAGAAGGACTAACGGCAGGCTTCTTACCTCCAGTATCTTGGTTCCAAATCTTCACATTACAGTCATGTGATGAGGTAGCAATTACAGGCATCAAGGCCAGTGCTCTTGGTAGAAAGACACAAGATGCAACAGTCTGGAAATGCCCCTTATACTCACATATTCTGTTCCGTGTCTGCCTTAGGTCCCACAACTGCAAAGTAATGACATAGGCTAGCTCATACATACACATTTCTCCAGCTTCCCACATTTCATTCATTGATATCTATCTTCCCACCCTCTCATGGCCCACCTGTTCCCTCCACTTGCCTACTCATGTAGCCACTCCTTATCTTCAGCCATCCCATCCACACACCCTGCCATCCACCCATTTAATGATTATTTTAAGCATTAACTATGACTCAGACAACCCTGGTTAAGGATGTGCCAGAAGAGTTATTGTCTTCCTCATTAACATCATGGTTAGGGGAGTCAGGCTCAAGAGCTGCCTTTTGCTATCTGTGGGTCCTATGGGGACCCCAAAGTTAAGAACATCTTCCTATAAGTATTTACAGGCACAGACCTTCTGATTTAATGCCTAGTCACTGAACCTTGGAAATAAAGACTAGTAAATAAAGTCTACAAGAGAGATGCCGGTTCCACTCTTGCTGATACAGATCAGACCACACCTGGAGAATAATGTTCAGGGAGGAGAGCAATCTGAATTGCAATCCAAAAATCACTGGACACCACATCATCTAAGGAACAGATGTAGGAACTGGAAATGCTTAGTTTGGAGAAGAGATGCAACATCAACAGCCCAGGATTTAACACCTTGACCTACCACTTACTAGAGACGTACAAGAGATTTCAACTTCTCATGCCTCTATTTCCTAATCTATAAAATGGAAATCATAATAGAACTTAACTCATTCAGTTGTTTTAAGGATTAAATGAGATAATGTATGCAATGTGCTCAGAGCCCACTGTCTAGTACATAATAAGTTTCTGATAAAATGGGAGCTGTAATTTTCTATTTGGATACTAGATAACCCTTTTAACTGCTATTCCTTAGGAATCCAAGGTACTTTGGAGGTGCCTACGCAATCTATTCCAAAATTAACTGTAATGAAAAGTATATGGGTAAGGGGTGGGGTGGACCCTCAACCAACACTGGAGCTCCAACCTTCCTAAAGAGCTTGAACCTCAGTCGTGACCACATGTACAACAGGAAACACTTGGTCCTTCAAATAGTCCTTCCTCTTTCTCAGCTCTTCTGGGAGGAGGGACATTAGCAGGCTGGTTCTGTGATAGCACCAGACTCTCGTTGCATTTCTCTTTCCTATGACCAGTTCAGAGAGCCCTATGCTAATGGGTATTCCTTGAAAGAAGCATCTGGAATGCAAAGGATCACTTACAGCATGCACTTGGAATAGACCTGGGCCATAAGTAAACCTGCCTATATAGAAAGCCCCAAATGGGCATGAGGCCAGAGTAAGTTATTTGTCATCGGCTGCCAGACAGTTGGACCCCACACGATCTCTCACCGTGGCTTCGCAGCCTTCCCCTCCAAAGCCGCTGCTGCAGGAGATACACTTGTGTCCATCCTCACTGACTTCGCAGTAGGTTTGAATGTGTTGCTTTATGGGAAATATATGAGCTACCTGCAGCCCCCGACTGTCCCATAATCTGAAAGAAATTACAGCAGGAAATGAGTTTGTAATAAATGTCTCTGAAATACACCTATAATCGCCTGTGAACAAAAATAGTCTTGGCTCTTTGCTGCTTTGGCCAGTCAGAACAGAATGTCATGATTTACCTAAAAACAGCAGCATGAACCAGATCAATCTCAGCGACTCCAAAGCTGGCAGGAAATAACCAAATGACATTTGAGTTCTTTCTATTTTGAGATCCAGTTAATAGGAATTTAGACCAAGCATCTAAATTATTCAAGTTAATTTGTTAATTTGGTCCTTTGGGATACTGCTTTCAATGGACAAGAGGATATTTCTGTACCTGTGGTTTAATTTTTTTTTTTTTAAGATACTTATTATGACACAGAGGAGCAGTCATCATTCCAGAATCAGATATAAATGATTTACAGGCCTTGGCCAACCTGGGCCATGGAGTCCAGTGGGGAGTGTTTTATTTTGCCCTGTCTCATTCCTACCATTTTCTAAGTAGAATCTCTTCTGAGATCCAAAGTTTCCAGTCGTGCTTTCTACTCTAAGAACGATTTGCTTCATTTGACCCCTGTGATGGCGATTCTGACCCTGCTTTTCCAGGGAGGGCTTCACCTGAGGGCTGGGCAATTGAGAACATCAGTAGCTGAGCAAGGGTAGCAAGTAGAGCCAGGCAGCTTGAAGGGATGGGACAAGCCAGTAACTGATCCTGAGGTTAACAGTTTGAGCAGCGTGAGCGGGCAGAATCAGCTGCTTCGAAACCAATTAGAACAGGGGCTATTCCGGGCCCAACTTCCTGGCTTTCAACTTCTACCCAGAGGATCTGTGGGGCCAGATCAGAGAGGCTCCAGCACCAGCAGGGGGCAGAGGGGCAGAAGGCCCCGGGAAGGTCACAGCAGTGTAGGGAAGCAGAGCGGGAATCAGTTGTGTAGGCATGGGAGCCACAAACCTTAACCAGAAACACCTTCGCTGCTGCTCAGTGAGCCCACCTGATGGTTTTATCTTCAGAAGTCTGTAGTATATATGGTTCTCTGGGGACCCAGCATAGGTGAGTGACCTGGAAGAAGCAAAATTCTCAAAACGGTCTCCATACCAAGTCATTCCCTTCCTGGAATTCCTGTAAACTGTGCTAAATAGCATCTCTGCACCACTTCTCAAGACTGCGGAACTAGAAAATTTGACTAAGAGGCATTTTTATGTTTTGCAGGCGCCAACCAGTCATGTTCTACTTGCATCTCCCTGGTTATTGGCACCAATGTTGGCAGCTGGGCAGTTGTGGATACCCCAATGCACGCAGGCTCTCTTAGAGTGCCTGAACCCCAAATGCACGGTAAAGAACTGCTGGCTGGTGGCAGTGAAGGGGAGCAGCCCCTGTTCTAAAGCGGGACCACTGAAACCTAGTCTAACGCCACAGTAGGTTCAGAAAGCTTTTCTCTTTATCTCCGCAGCCCCCTGCTGGACAGGCATGAACCAGTTTTCAAAACAACCCAATGCAGCAGGACTTCCTTTTCTTCCAGGAACCTCCACAAACATGGAGGGCATAGGCAAGCGCATCTTGCTATTGACAGCTGTCTTCAAAATTGGAAACGATAACTATGACTGATGTTTGATGACCACTAAAGGAACATCTACCATGTCAGGTGATATAGTTCTCCTCATTTTATAAATGGAGACACTGAGACTCTAACTTTCTCAGGATAACACAGCGAGAAGGTGATGGATCCATGATTTGAACCCAGGTATGACTGACCCCAAAGGCTGTGGAGTTTATATACCAGTATGCTACCAGAAAACACAGCAAAGTATAATGAAAGCAAAAGGTAATACTTATTTCTCTGCATAATGTTATATATACAGAACACAGAGCATAAGCCGTGAGCTCCTGGAGGACAGGGACTGTGTCCTTAGTTACTAACCCTGCTCCTAGCACAGTGTCTGGCCCACAGAAGAAATAGAATCACTATGTTTTGAAGGATTAAGTAAGGACACCATTTAAAATCTCAATAAAAAACTAGTGGACTTGTTCTCTCGAGCAGAAGACCTTAAGAGATTGTTTAATCTGATAACCCTGAGAGGCCAGGGTCTGACAGAGAGTTAGGGGTGAGCAGTAATGAGGACCCAAGCTTCTAATGCCTGGCCGTGGGTCCCCTGATCTCTTGCCCAGGCCCTTTCCCTCACTCTATGCTCCCTTCTCCTGCCCTGCTCTGTAGCAAGTTCGAGGTCATACCAGGTTCCTAGAGACGGACGCTCTCTCCACACACCGTCCGGTTCCCACGTCCCACAGAAGGAGGGTGTTATCCCGAGACCCAGTGCACAGCTGTGATGAGTCTTTGGAAACAATGGCAAGATGATGGTCCATGAGATGGACTTGGAACAGGCCTTTTCAGAAAGTACAATGGCGATGGGAAGAGCTCCACTTTACTTTACCTGGACTCACAGCCAATCCAGTGACCACCATGGCATGGCCGGAAAACTGCTGCCTTGGTTGTGAGGAACCATGCAAGTCCCACATCATGACCGTCCTGTCCCGAGAGGCGCTGAAGAACTGGTTTGATTTGGGAACACAGGCTATCTGCTTAAGAAAAAAATGCTGTGGTGTGCTCCTTTGACTGGACTTTAAAATGGGGAGAGGACTTTGAGATAAGTGCGTTAGAGCCTAATGTTCTCAGTATGGTTCAAAATGCATTGTATTCAACAGGTAAATATCCCATTCTGTGTTACGGGATTGTGGCTGATGCCGAGTTCCAATGCGATGGAGTTTGCAGCAAATTTTTGGTTCATTTAGGTGGATTTTAGAGGGGGACATTATACAAATTGGCATTCTCTATCATTTGCTGGAAACTCTACTCTGTAAAGCTATTTAACAAATTAATTTTTATTTATTGTTGGCTTTTAAAAAATTTCCCCAACTAGTCTAAAAGATTCCTAAGCATGGCGATTCTATCATTTTTCTAACTATAGTAAACACACAGTAAGTCTTCAATACATGTCCCTGTTGAGTTAGGACTGGTCAGGGAGAGTCACTCTCTATTTACCACCTGAGCTATTAAGGAGTTAATAACAACAAAAAAATGTGTCTAATATACCTGTACCAGTAGCCAAGTGAATGGTTTGCTCTGCTTTTCCTGGAGTAGGACTTCACAGCATCAAATAAAGCCCTTGCATTTTCCCCTTAAGACTGACTATTCAATCACTCTTACTATCTAAACCTATTAGATATTCCTTTATTCAGTTCCAAATTCCCTCCGTGATGATAATCATTTGACAATTACCTTAGTGATTTCACGGTCATGTCCTCTGAACCTTTTCACCACATTTCCAGTTTTCCAATTATAGACCACAACTGCCTGTAAAGAGTCATTAGTACATTTTAGTTTACCTGAATTTTTGTTTAACTGAGATAGTAAGACTTTACTTCATTCTCTGTCAAATTTCTTCCTTTCCGTCAAAAGGCTTGCATCAAACACTCGGGGTCTATTGTGTCCCTCTTCATATCCCCCTACTTTGAGTTTCTTAGCTTCCTACTGATCGTTCCTCTGCCTCTCCCCAGCTCCTGGGCTTATTCCCCAGCTCCTCTGAGTCTTACTGATGGGTTTGGGATAACACACCCCAAGAGGAATTAATTAATTCAGGTCGAGGCTCTGGTTGTAGATGCTGAAGGAGAGAGAACCCTACATGGGATTAGATTTTTTCTCCTAACTATACCATATTTTTATTTTAGTTTTCTTTTTTAATTTGTCATCTTAATCATTTTTAGGTGCAAAGTTCAGCAGTATTAGGTATATTCACATTGTTGTGAAACAGATTGCACTTTTTTTTTTTTTATTTCAAAAATCCTCATCTATATCCCATCTGCCAGAGAGAATCATTGTTTAAATTTTTTCCATCTTTTTTCCAGGTATATACTTCAATATTTTGTTGTAAGCATTTCTCTCCCTAAGCGGGATTTCAAAAGCATTCTCTGGCCCAGTCTCTGTAGTTTGTTGCTAGAGGTTAGAAGCATATTAGCACTTGACCTACTTAAATCTGTTTCTTAATCTGCAAAATGGAGACACTCATCCTTGTTCATTTACCCCTCACAGGTGAGGATCATATAAATAAAATTTCATATCTCTAAAATGATACAGATTTTAAGATAAAATACTGCCAATTAAATTATGATACTATGCTTTCTTATCAATTTTTAGATGCATACTGATTTCAGAAGTGTTAAAATGTGAAGATGTGCATTTGAGAATCAGTGAAATAGTGTGAAAATGGAATTTAAAGATTCCAAAAGGCCATTAAATTAGCGGCATTATCTACTACAAGAGAATCAATATTTTTGCTACCAATATCCTAGCTGGAAGTGCTGATAGATCCAAATACGAGGGAGAGAAAGCAACCAGATTCAAAGTGACAGTGGGAAGGACTATGCACACCAAGGCAGAGATTCTGGCAAAAGAGCAGCATTAAAAAAGAGACTTTTGCTGATGAATAACTGCTGTGTCTTTGTGTAAGTGTAAAAATAGGCTGGCTGAAATAATAATACTTGTCATTTATAAAAAGCACATAGATGGCCTGGAATAATGCTAAGGATCTTATCATTTAATCCTCATGTCCTGTGAGGTTGGCATTATTATCCCCATTTAATAGAAAGGAGACTGAAGCTCAAGAAAATTAAAAGACTTGCTCAAAGAAACAGGAAGTGGTAGAGCAGGGATTTAAACCCAGTCTAACTCTAAAGCTCATACTTATACTACTCAACACTGCCATAAGAAATGCAAAACCAGCACTTCCTTCCCAAACATCTTCCCTCCTCTACAAAAAGTTGGTTCCCTGGGATACACTGCAAACCTCACCTTATCTTTTCCTCCAGAGACACAAAGGTCTGAGTTCAGAGCAGCAACGACAGAGACAGTATCCACATGAGCTGGGCTATATTCTTGAAAAGCTTTGGTTTGAATTCTCTCTTCTATAATTCCATCTGGCCTGCTAAAGAAGATAAAAAATGAGCTGCCCAGCGGTTTGGGAGTGCACAGTGAAGCAAGGGGAGGAAGAGTATGTGTGAGCGAAGGCGGCAATTCAGGCCAGGCCCAGGAGAAAGATGGAAAAAGAGTGAGAAAAGAGACCCACTGGCATTGCCAGAAGTGGTATTATTAACCCTGTAAATTCTCAGAATGACTGAATCTCATAAAAAGGAATCCTGACGCCAAGAAGCTAGGAGTCTTTACTCATTCTAGAGATTATTCCAAAGATGTAGGGCCCCTCTTTATGTGGCTGCAGACACTGGCTACTGAGCTGACTGTTTCTTATCCCCTATCCCCCCCAAAACCAGACCAAACTGTTCAAGAAAGGTCATCAATACTTGCTCTGGGCCTTCTCTTTCTTTAGTGGAGAATTTTAACGGAGTGCGATAAAACTTAGGATCCCAAGGTAGGATTGCTGTACCTGTATTTATAAGTGCTGTGCTTTAGTTTGCTTTGCAGTTTCCCCATCACGGCACAGGACCCACACAAAACCTGCTGTGGAAGAGCTCGTTTCAGTTGGCACCTGAGTAGTAGCATCCCTTGTGGCTGCTGGAAGTTGTGTTCCCTGTTCAGTAAAAAGAATATAAACTGTTAATTTTGTTAGGTACAATGGTGGTAGTATAATGTGGGGGATCAGAACGAGTCACCCCAAGACGCGCTTCTGTGGTATGTGGATTATTTTGAGCTAAAGGCAATTTTAGCTTCAGACTCAAGAGAAACTTCTGCCCTCCACCCCAATTTAACTACCAAGAAGAACTTGAATTCGGGGCCTTGCCCATAATAAGAGATTATACACGATAATCTTTTTGACTCACCTATATGTCAGGGAAAACTTTTATTAAATAAATAGCTGCTCTTCTTATCATCCCACAATGACCCTTTGAAGCCCCCATGGTGTGTTACCTGGTCCCTAGCTCGGGAGGTACCGCAGTCCCCCTTTCTATCTCTGAACCTCTCATGCATGTGGGTCTCTGACTCTCTCTTATATGTGGGTTTCCCATATATATGTATGTATTAAATTTGGTTATTTTCTCTTGCTAATCAGCCTCATGTCAATTTGATTATTAGACCAGCCCAAAGAACCTTGAGGATAGAGGAAAGTTTGTTCTTCCCCCACAATGGTCATAAAAAAAACATATCCCTTTTTTGAAAAAGACTAATTGTATGCTTTTCCTCCTTTCTCTGCTTCACTCTCATGGTCCTGGGAATGTACCCTATAATAAAACATTATCAGATAAACAAAAACATAACTAAACTAATATGAAGCTCTTTGAGGTCTCCAATAATTTTTAAGAGTTAAAGGGAGTCTTGAGGCCAAAAAGTTTGAGAACCACTAACCTAAAACTTAAATAATGTCAATCGTGAATAATATGGTATATTAAAATAGAAAGAATTATTAAATGTTTTCTAGATTTACTTGTATTGTCCCCAACAACTGACAAGGCTAGAGTAAAAGAGAAAGAGAGATGCTCATCCATACACTCATTCAGGAAACACCTCCCAAGCAATTAATTTGTGCGGGTCCTATACTGCTTAAACAGAAGGAGAAAAAAGAGAAACCGGAAGATGTGGCCAGTGTGGACACATGCTTGGACTAAAGGCATGTGACTAGGGGCTATTCTCAGTTACTCTGTGTTCTCTGCAACTAGCTATTGCCTGAGACACCAGAGGGTGGAGGGAAGTTAGTGGGGAGATGGGAGTACCCAGTCCCCATCTTTTCTGGAGTTCTGCTTAAAGAAATACTAGGAGATGAGTTTCTTATGGGCACAACCAGCCTAGTTCTAGGAAGAACAGTCTACAGGGAGAACAGCAGCTAAAACTCACCAAGTATTCTCAATCATTTCATTACTATTAACAAATAGTGTTCCAGAAGAATTTCAACCTACATTTTGAGAAGTTGCCAGAATTGACTTCCTGACAAGAAGAGGTAACCAATACAGAAACAATGCAATGGAAAGAACACTGTGTGACATCAAGAGCCCTGGGCTCTAGCCCCAGCTCTGCCTCATGTCACTATGTGTCCTTGAGTTCCTCCATTCCTCACTCTATGCCTCAGTCTCCCCATTGATAAAATGTGAAATCAGATTAAATGATTTTTAGTAGACTATGTTCTCTCTCAGAGGACTGTCATATCCATCTTTGTACCTCAAGTGGCTTGCACAATGTAAAAACATTTGTTGTGAAGTAGTGAATCTAAGGTCCCTTCCAGTTCGGACATTCCAGGATTCTCTATAATAAGCAACAAATGGGCTGACAGGAAAAATTCCAGGATAGTTTGCAAAAAGTTTGGGATGTTGTATTGTTTGTAAGTAGAAAGAGGTTGCAGGGCGTCCTATCTGCCAGCCTAACCCATTTTTCAACATTGTCATCAAACTAAGGACAGATGCCATCCATAGATCTAGGTCACTGGAAACTGCAGATGCTATAAAAGGATTGGCTCTGATGAAAACTGATTAGATTCTTAACTGCTATCTTCAGAGAGCCATACACTCTACCTGAACTGAAGGTTCATGGGACATTCTAATGAAAAGATAACTTTTAGAATGACTTACCCCCAAACCAATAGGATCTTCTTGGTGAACTGCTGTATTCAATGCCTTGTAATGTTTATCCTTTGGAAAATAGTTCAGGTGGCCACTTCTTAATCTCTGTAATTAGTGAAAAGATGCTTAAATTAATCTCTTCTCTGTCTAAGCATATGTTTGCACAGAAAGGAGATTTATAAGGTAAATAAAGACCTTGTTAATTAAAGAGATTAAGCATTTTCTCTCACAAAGAGAGCTATCTTAGAAAATTCTAAAATTTTACAACTCTCACATTTCAATAATTAGGGAAAGTAC
>NW_011888842.1:174733-189489 GCF_000151845.1 Pteropus vampyrus
CAAATAAGTGGAAGAGCTGAAACGTGAATCTAGGCAGTCTGACTCCAGAGGCCTTGCTCTTGACCAGCATACTATACTGCATCTCTACAAAAGGTAGTGCATATAAAAATCTCAGTTCAGTCTGGAAAACTGTTGAAGGTAAATGATGGTTACTAACATGATTACTAGATTAACAGTGACTGCAGTATTGAAAGTAGCAATTCCACCTTTACTGTCTCTCTTAATACACATATATTAAACATACATAACACATATACACAGAGAACATATACATATGGATATGTGAGTCTTGAGAATATTAAACTGAAGCCAATTTTGTCCCCTTACCAGAGTGATTGATCACACTAAGGCTAAGAATTTATTATATTATATACTACCAAGGCAATTTAAAATATCGAGAACAAAGAATAGGTAGGTAGATAAAGTCCATGTTGTAATTTATTATGAGTTGACTAACCTTAGAAATGAAAACACTATTCAGTTATGTTCGACTGTTTATATTGTGAACACTACTATACTTGAGAGGAAGGATAGTGTCTTGTTCATTTTTGTGTATGTGCTTTAAGCATAGCCTGGGAGAACGGATGCAAAGCAAATACCTGTTGAATGAATGAATGAATGAATGAATGAATGAATGAATAGCATATTAAGGTGAAGAGTCTGCTTAGCAAGAAGCTTTTTAGGGAGCCAACAATCTATGAGTATGTTAAAACTCCACAAAAGCAAATCTTTCAGGGAGCACTTACCCTGCCCCATCCAATTTCAGGCCTGGAAAGGATGGTGAGAACTTGGGAAAGCCATAAACTCAATTATGGCTCTGGATGTCCGTTTTGGTTCTTCATGGAACCAGGCCTAAATCTGAATCCCAGGATCCATTTCTGCCCCAATTTGCTTTCCAAAAACCTTGAGATACACAACAGTCACCGCAAACATAACTCAGAAAATTCTCTTTTAGATCTGCAGCGCCACATGCTTTGATACACTCCAGCATACACCCAACTATTATTTTCCATGAAGAAACTGGGACTCAGAGGGTTGTGTCTTGCTGAAGATCACACAGGAACAGAAGTGGGGAACCAGACCTTATTTCCCTGGACTCTTGGTCCACTGTTTATGTAAATGTTGATTTCACATCGCCCTCCCTCTCCCGGAATCTCCCTCTACACACATCTAACGTACACTCTGGGAGACCGAGGCATGTAAACCAAAACTCAAATACAAAATTATGGTAGAAGCACGTTGGAGATGGTCTAATTCAAACCTCTAATAATACAGATAGGGGGAACCGAGGTCCAGAAAATAATAGGGTCTTGCCCAGAGTCACACAAGGAGTCAGTACTAGACCAGAATCCCAAGATCGCCCCAAGCTTTGAGGACAACCTGTGTGCGGTTTTTCCTTTCTGGCTCTTCAGATTACTAATGCCCTTCAACCAGTACATGCGGACGGCCAAAGCTTATTTTCGATGTGTATTTAGGAGGATGGGAATCTAGCGCCACCCAACCCAAGACCAGCTCTCGAAACTCTCTCCTTGCTTCGGCCAGGTAGGCGTCTGCGGATGGAGAGCATGAGGACTCCCACTTTCTCGCCCGCCCGCTAAGCCCCTCCTCCCCCGTCGGGCTCCATACCCATCGGCAGGCTACCCAGCCCGGAGCTGAGGCCGGCGGGGACGCGGAGCCAAAGATCGACCGCAGCCTCCACGCTGCACAGCCTCAGGTGCCTCCACCCCTAGCAACGAGGCGCGCGTCGCTAGGGTGGGAGTCCGGGCGAAAAGCCTCCGGGCGCCCTCGCCTGATGCAGAATCGCGGTTCCGCTTTCCTGACGTTTCCCAGTGGCCGAGCCGAGAGCGCCCCGCCCTGCTTTCTTACTGCAATAATACGTTGATAAGGTTCCAGAGAAGAAGACAGATGTGCCCAAGACCACACCGCCAGAGAATCTATATAAAAAAAGTAAATCAGGTACCACCATATTATTCACGGAGAAAACACTTAACAAAGGTCACCCTTTAAATTGTTATTCGCCCAGATAGCGGTGTTGCTTTATTTCTTTGGAGTGTTCCCTGATTCCACCCAGGCAGAGAAACCTCCTTTGAATACTTCCCCAGAGACCCCATTCCTCCATTCCTTTCACTCTTTCTTTCATCAAACTTCTACAGCCCACCACCATGGCAAAGGGATCCCTCAATACCTTCTTGAGATCCAGTGAGAAGACAGTTCTGGAAACTAACAGCAGCTACAAGACCAAGTTTTTGCAGCTGCAGTCTCATTGCTTGCAGTCTCATTGCTTGCAGACTAGAGTCCATTGGTCTCTGTATTCTAGAGCATAGCACAGGGCTTGGTGTACAGTAGAGGCTTGTGGGATGTTTGTTGAGTGAGTGAGTGAATGAATGAATGAATGAATGAATGCAGGGATCTTAGCGGATATTTCTTTTGCACTCTAGTAAGTGCCTCCTGCCCTGCTGATCTCCCAGCAGAACTGCCTTCGGTGAAGTTTCTGAAAGTTAGGTGCCTGTGGGAATGAGGGGAAGGGTGGTGAAGGACATTTACCTTCACAGAATATCAAGGCTGATGATTGGGTCTCTCTTCCAACCCAGAGAAGGAGTCCCCTCCACAGCATCCCTAAAGAGGTTTCTTCTGGCCCCTGTTGACACTCCCTTGGTAATGTACTCATTACTTTCTCAGTCAGTGGCTTGTTAGACTTCCTCCTGTTAGGAGCTGGGATCTACCCCCATGCCACTTGCAACACTGATCTTAGTCAGAGCTGAGGGCTCTCTATACAAGCTTAATCCTTCTTTCCCGTAACAACCTTCAAGCAGGAGAGAGTGATTGCTTTGCCTTGGGGCACCGGGCTAGGCTAAGGACAGCCACAGAGTTGACTTACCAGGTCCGTAACCTCAAGACGCTTCAGCTCTGGGGATGTAGCCTCCTGGAAGATGCTTTAGGCTTAAGGCATCTGAAACTTCCAAACTAGTATCTCTAGCTAGACTTTTCTCAAACCTGTATATCCACCTGCTTCCTTCACATCTCCATCTGGCTATGTAAAATACACCTCATCCTTGACATGACTCACTGGAAACATTATCTTCCCCCCAAACCTGTTCTTCCTCTTTTCTTTTTGAATGCAGGGCACTACCATTCACCAATCACCCACGCAAAGATCTAAGAGACATTGGTAACTTCACTCTCTCTTCCTTGTGCCAGAACAATCCCCAAGACTTCTTGATTTTACCTCCTAAATATCCTAAAAATAAAAATCTGTCCACTTCTCTTTACCAACCACCTCAGTTCAGGGTGTGATAGATTAAAAATGATCACATATGCTTTGTAGCTTCTCCCATCAGGGCTGGCCTTGTAACTTATTTTGATCAATAGAATATGGTGGAAGTCACATTGTGCTATTTCTGAGTTTAAGCCTCAAAAGCCTTGTAGTTTCTGCTCTCATTTTCTTGGAACACTGCCACCATAAGAAGCATCCCAGGCTAGCCTGTTTAAGAAAGACATGGCCCATCCAATAACTAGTACCATATGCCAGATATGTGAGAGAGACCATGTTAGATCATAGTTCTAGTTGAGTCATTAGATAACTGCAACCACACGAGTAACCGTCAGAAGGACAGCCTATCTGAGCCCAGCCCAATTTGTCAATGCACAGAATTGTGAGCAAATAAACAGTTGTCATTTTAAGCCACTAAGCTCTGGGGTGGCCTGTTATACACAATAGATAACTGATATCCAAGCTGACGTCCAAATTCCTTCATTAGGTCTATAAGGTTGGCTATATATCTTTAGCCTCATCTTCTGCCTCTGCCATCCACACTCTATACTTCAATGGTTTAAATTACTTGCAGCTCCCAGGCTCATTTTGCTGTCCTCTTTGAATCCTTGTACATGGTGTTGTATCTGTCCGGAGTATCTCCTTACCTCCCCTCACTTATCTTTGTCTGGATAACTATCCTAAGCTTAGCGGCCAGCTCCCTCTCTACCCTCATGTCTTTCCTAATCACTCCTCTCCTCCTTCAAACTGAGTTAGCTATCCTTCCTTTGTGCTTCCAAAGCCCGCAAACTTTTCCCTACATGACATGATTTTTCATTTGCTTATCTCTCACTTGCCTGTGAACTCCATGTGGGCAGTGACTAAGTCTTATTTACACCTGTATTTATTGCTGGTCTCTAACATAGGGTCCATCACAGCACTGTGATAAAACATTTACCATGATGAAAGTGTTCTATATCTGCACTGTCCTATCGATATGCCAGCCCTGAGCCACATGTGGCTATTGAACATCTGAAATTTATCTAGTGCAACTTAAGAACTGAATTTTAAATTGTCTTTAATTTTAACTTGAAATTTAAGTAGTCACATGTGGCTAGTGGATATGGTATTGGACAGCACAGGTCTATCACATGGTAGATCTTCAACGAGTATTTCTGAATCGAGAATAAAAGGGGAAGATAGTCATGGACAACCAATTAGGATACAGGATAGAAAGCTATGGATGTAAGCAACCATTTCATGTCCCCTCTTGTTCCCCTTCACCTTTCACCCTGTCAACCTAACACTACCAGTGCCTCCAATTCTGCCTTATATAAAAATAATCCTAGTTCTTGACTCTTTACTGCCTAAACTGGTTATTCTCTCCTGGACTTGCCCAGTTTGACATTGTCCCTCCTCTGAAGTGTGCTGATCCTAAGAGCCCTCTGGAAATGAGACCTGGTCTCATCCAGTCTGGTCTGGTCTGGCCAGGGCAGAAAGGACTCTCTCTTCTTGGGTGCCTGGACTGCATCACATGGAACCCATGTGGTCTGAGTCTGTCTGCCCTGGCAGGCTGCCAAGTTCTTAAAGGTGACAGTTGAAGCTGGTTATGCTGTGAAAACGTCACAAGAGAAAAGAAGCCACAGCATTGACAGTTTTCTTGCCACTCCTGGAAACCACGCAAACCCCAGTCAGATGACTTCCAGCCCCAACACCAGAGATGGTGGTTGGATCGGGGTCTGAGGAGGAAGGAGGCACAGGACGGGGTGAGGCGGGGCCAGAGATTAACCAAGGGCCCCACCTGGCAAGCAGACAAGGGCTGGGTTCGCGGTAGAAGAGCAGGCCTGAGGCAGTAAAGGCTGGGGAAGAAAAGTCTTTTCCGACAGAATTTCCCAAGTGCTTATTACCAAAAAGGTGAAAAAAAAAAAAATCCAAAGCCAAATGTCATAAATGAGCAAGTGAAAAGGCAAGTTACAGAGCAGAATGTAAAGATAATCCTAATTTTAGAAAAACATTTTCCCCTCTATGCCATACAGTAAGGGGCTAATGAAAATGTGAGGGTGTGTAAATATACCTGTAGCACCTTTTCAGAATATAAATTCTGTATGATTCTTTGGTGAGGGGGGAGCAGAGTTTATGGCATAAAAAGAAATTTTGCCCTTGCTGGTCCCTCTGTCTGGAAAGCTCCTTTCTCATTTATTCTCCAGACATGCTTGCTGTCTTTATCCAGGGCACAGTTCCAGTGCCACTCATCCAAGCGATCTCCTAGATCATCCTCTCTAGATCGGCACCTCCATCCAGCTCTCTTCTCTACAATGTCTGAGTCTTTTTCACAGCTCTTATCACTTACCGATATTGCACTTTCATTTGTTTTATTTGTCTAGTAGACTTTGTTCTTTACAGTTGTACGCTCAGTGTCTTAAATACGGCCCGACACATAGGTAGTTGCTCAATAAATCTGTTGAATGACTAAAATGTAACAAAGGTGTCCATTCTTTTCTGTCCCCAGCTAAGGGGGTCCTGCTTAGGCACGCTTTAAAGTTCAAGTACAGCCTTCCCCACTCCCACCAATGCTCCTGAGGTCACCTTAGAGCAACAGCTTTCAAATTTTTCTGACCATGACCCTCAGTACGAAATACATTCAATCCCCAGTGTTCATAAATGTATATGTACTATATTTAACTGAAACAAAAAACTCTTGGTATGAGCAATGTTTTCTCTTTTTTCTTTTCTACTTTTTTTTTCTAAGATGCTGGTCTCCACCCCTTGAATTGATTTCACCACCTATTAAAGGGTGGCCACTGCCTTAGGGCAGTGTTTTTGGTAATCAGAGGGCTCATTTGTATCCTAGTGTCAGTGCAACTACTACAAATGCGTGTTCCTGGCTTCACCCCAGGCTTGATGAATGAGAATCTTACTAGAAAGTACCTGTGCCCGCCCAGGTGATTCTGAAGGCTGATAAAGCTTCAGAGCCACCATGTGGGGGTTTATGAGTGTCCTGAGGCCTCTTGTGGGGACATGGGTCGGGCCTTCCCTTAAGGGAAGGGCCCCTGAATGGCCCCAATTTTATATAAGCAAATCCACTCCCACCTGAGCTCCTTGCACTTCCTAGTCCCTCTGTGTGGAAGGACTTCTGGTGATTTTGCCGCTGCTTTCCTGGCTCCCGCCCTTCTAGGGCCACTGACTGCTCCAGGGTCACACCCGATGAAGAGAAGCCCCATTTTCCCCACGGACCTTGACCTTTTCTTCTTCCCCCTGCCTGCCACAGTCTCTTTTCCCATCACACAAAATCACCTCCTTCTGTTTTCTGTTTTTACGATAAGAGTTAATAGCCCTCCCTGCCCCCAGCCCTTAGAACAAAAATTTCTAACCACAATCTCTAATTACGGTGGCTCATTTCCTTCCCCACCCCTAGAAGAGGGAAAATGCCGTTATGCAGTCTTCATCCTCCTATTGGGATTGCACTAGAAACTTCTTTTGATGCCAAAAACGCTGCATTCCCGGCCTCTACCAAAGAACCTCATACAATTTACATTCTGAAAAACTGCTGCAACTATACTTACTGATCTTTACATGTATAATAAAATATTTATTAGTCCCTAAGTGTATGCCATACGCCCAAGCTAACAAATCTTTGCAGACAAGATCTTGTTTAATTCTTGAAGCAGCCCTCAGGGATAGATACTACTATCACCCCCATTTTAGAGATGAGGAAACTGAGACACAGCAGAACCAAATAATCTGACCAAGATCCCTCCTTAGCTGTTAAGTGGCATAGCTCTGGGCTGTTAGCTGTTCTTACCCTCAGGGGCTGAAGCTGTAGGGACTGAGAGAAGGGAGGGTTTCTCTTTCCTTTGTGCAGTGGCCACCCAGAGGCACCTCAGGGTAGAGGTGCTTGCGCCCCAACAAGTTGCAGGATGTAGTGATGTTTCTCTTTCTGATTTTGCTCTCACCAGTGTCCTGTTCTGATGAACTCAGGATACCCTCTGAAGTCGAAGGCCTGGCTCTTTCTTCCTTTGGCTGAGTTCTCTCCTCAGCTCCCTGTCAAGACCTCCTAAAATATAATTGGGGGGTTGGGAAGCAATGATCTTCTTGTGTGCCCAGAAAGACCAGGCTGGAGCCCCAGCAGAGGGTTCAATTTGGGCTTAGACTGATTTATCAGATCCTAAGAAAAAAAGCCTCAAGACAGGTCATATACATATTAGCAATGTTGTTGGGATTTTTTCCCCCCTGGGCATGGGTTTTTCATCCCTGTACTTATTTGCATAGTCTAGTTTCTTCAATAAACGTGCATTAATTTTTTTTCAGTTCTAGTTCAAAATTTTTTCAAATTAAAATTTGAATGTAAATATTTTCGGGGAAATCAGCCTAACACAGATGTTCCTCATTGGGCATTAATATGCAATTAAAAAATTAATCATATTAATCATATGTCAAACTGCCTGGTTTCCATTCTCACTGCTACCAATTATTAATGTGACCCCTGGCTAGTTACTAAAAAAATGGGAATCATAGTACTTCCCTTGTATTAGCAGCAGACGCTTAGTTGCAGCCCTGTCCGTGCTCCACATACTGTTTTAAGTGTTTTGACTTATTTAATCCTCAGCACAAATCTGTGAGGTAGGTACCCTCCTTATCCTCATTTTACAGCTAAGGCCCTGGAGAGCATTCAGCCAAATGGGCAGCTATACCGGACTTGAGCCCAGATAGTTTGGTAACAGAACCTACCTTTAAGCTAGCACTTGTCTAAAGCTGCCTCTCAAAGAAAGCTGTTGTATTACCTGATAGAACTCTTACAAAGCGCTTAGCAAAAGTCTGGTACTTACAAGTGCTCAACTAAGTTTTCTACGTCACATTAACATTCGGTGTTTTATGTTTGTATAACGCTCTTTATTTCAGCAAAAAACAAAAACTATAAAATTAAAAATAACTGCTGAAGCGGGCGGGATCTGGGCCAGGGTCCGGACGTGGATTTGCGGCGCCCACCCACAGGGCGGTGAGCCGTGGGGAGGAAGGTTGGTGACCGCGCGCGGGGACGCCCGTCGGGGCCCGGGGGCGGGGTCATGGAGGCCCCGCCCAGAAGCCACCTGCGACAGGTGGAGCGCGCGGCACCGGGCGGGCGCTCGGCCATGTCAGCGGAGAGCGTGGGGCAAGGTCTGGGTCCGAGACCGGGACCTGGGTCGGGGTCCGAGTCGGAGCCGCTCTGTCCCGAACACGGCCAGGCTCTGAGGTGGTTCTGCTGCTCCGAGCGACGGCCCGTGTGCGCCGCCTGCGCGGAGCTGGGCGGCCGCTGCCAGGGACACCGCATCCGCCCGGCGCAGGAGCGCGCAGAAGAGCTGCGGGTGAGCGGGCGTGGGCGCCAGGAGGCGGGGGTTCCGGAGGGAGGGCGCGCCGGAGGCAGGCGTGCTGGGCGAGAGCCGGCGGGGACCCGGGAGCCTGGGGCCAGCCTGACCCGGCGGCAGGGCCGGGAGCCCTGGCTTCGCAGTGGTACTGACGGTAGAACGAGGCGGTTAAGGGTGTGGCGGCCGGGGTCAGGCAGACCTGAATTTGGATCCCGCCTCTGTCCGTCCTTCTCGTGAGTCTCACAACTCCCTGAATCTCAGTGTCCTCATCTGTAGTTTGCTGGCAACAAATCGCACGCATTTAATAGAGTTATGCGATATAAATAAGATTGTGAGATCACATAGTGGTGGATCCAGTGCCGTTTCTCCGTTGCTCTGTTGAATCGGTCGGGAGCTGGGCCTGGCCTTGAGCAGTAAAGGGCTCTGCTGTTCCAGTTGCCCCAGCTTCCACCCAGGGGCGGGGAGGCGGGGTGGGAAGCTGACCTCTGGTTAAAAATCCAGCCCCTTCTCACTCCTCAGCCCATCTGTTCAAAAGCCCTCTCCTCACCCACCCTTCAGGTTTCCTGGTGAGGTGATTTCTTTTCCTTTTCAGGATTGGCCTTGACTGTATGTACTTTCAAGCTGGTGTCACCCGAGTAAATGGGGGAGCGGAGGAGAATATCAGGAGGTTCCTCCTGGAACCCTTCACCTAGGGTTTCTTCCCGTCTCCACCCTCCACTTGGCTCCAGGCTGGTCACCTTTCTGTCAACACCGCTGCCCTGAGCTGCCGATATTGGAGAGTCGAAGTCACCTTGGGGCTTCCTACTTCCTCCCACCCTACCTGTGGCCCCTGGGGATTTCTTTGCAATTTGATTAAAAGATGATTTTCCAAACTTCTCCCTGGAGTTCTGTCTAGCTGTGAGGCTGAGGGCTCTAGCTGGGGACTTGCCTACTTAGTCTGGACTGTAACAAACACATCTGACAGAGTGCTGGGACCAGGAGAGATTCAGGTATTTAGTGACACCTGTAAGCTCCTGGTTGGTCTTACCTGTCACCACTATCCACAGTAGTGAATGAAAAGAAACTTGGATAATGTGGTTTAATAAACTTGCATAATGCATAGAAACTGCAAGTTCCAAAGCATTTAAATATCCATTATCTCATTTCATCCAGACCAAGCCTTTAAAGTGGTAGTCCTACCCACATTTTATAGATGAGGAAATGGAGGCCTAGAACAGGGCAGTAACTCCTTCAAAGTTCCCCCTGTTCAAAGGCTGGACTAGGGCAGTCATTGACTAGGCCAGAGGAAACCACCACCACTTTGCTTCAGTGGTTGGAGGGAGGAAGCGATGCTAATGGGAGTGAGAATTTAATGAAAACCTTTAAAAAAAAATGTTGCCCATCAGGGCTGAATTTGAGTGGCGGAAGGGGTGAAGCCTGGGGCAGGGTGGCAGGCCTCGTGCTTGTTTTGGAATGCACTCTGCCTGGGGAGCCTTCCCTGGACCCTTCTGAGGTCCTAGGCATATTCACTGCTTTGCCTGGAGGGAGGTGCGTCTTGCCCTTTCTCCCTCCAATTTTGATTAGATGGTGGCTTTTGTGTGCTCCTTTCCCTATCCCTCCAGCCAGCAAAGAAATTTCACCCCAGGGCAAGATTGTTTCTGAACTGGGCAAAAACAGCAGCCATTTAAACAACTTCTCACTTACCTTCTGGATTTCTGCCCCTGTAGCTTTTCAGAAGCTAGTCTCGGTTCCTTCAGTCCTGTGTTGAAGGAACTCAGCTTCTTCCCAATCGGCTCAATTCTATAACTTTATATTTTGGACTGGTGAAGTGTCAGTCTAATTCCTGATTGGGGCGGGATGGGAGGTAAGGATTTACAAGGGCTTCCTGGAAGAGGTAGCTGAGTTGTTTTCTGGCAGATGGAACTAGGGGAGTGCTCTTAGGAGAGATAGTGGAGGGGCTGCTGCTTGGAAGGGCTCTGGTTGTTAGATGGAGAAATGGAGTGGAAAAGCAGAGGCCTGGCCATATCTCCTCGGGCAAGTCACTTCTCTGTGAGCCTCAGCTTCTTCATTTCTAAAACTCTCCCCTGCTCTCATGGGCGATACTTACAGCTTTGGCAGCTGTAAACTGCTGAACTTCTTGTGTCAAGGAAGTGGGTTTCATTTATTCAATAAATATTTATTCAGGGCCTTCTATGTGTAGGAACTCTCTTCTAGGTAGTGGAACAAGGGGATAAGTCAAAGTCATGGTGCCTATGTTCCAGTGGTGGAGGGAAGGATACCAAGAAAGGATAAACAAACACATAATACACAGTCAGAGAGTGATGACACAAGGTAGAAAAATAGGCAAAGTTAAGGGGACGGGATATGAGGTGGTCAAGGAACGTTTCTGAAGAAGTGACGTGAAGGGACTGGAGGAGCGAGACAGAGGTATATGGGAGAAGACTGCTGGGAGATGGAAGAAACGACAGGTGCAAAGGCACTGAGGTCAGACAAATTTGGTGTGTTCATGGGACGGAAAGAAGGCCAGTGTGGAGAGTGGTAAAAGCGGAGGTACAGAGTCGCATCAGGTAGGGCCTTGTTGGCTAAGGTAAAAAGCTTGATCTCGTCTCGCTGTGGGTGTTTTGGAAAGTCATTGGAAAGTTTGGAGCAGGGACAGTGAGTGACCTGATCTGATTTTCTTACAAAGGTGACAGTGTCTAACTGTGGTGTTGAAGAATGGAAGCCCAGTTAGGAGACTCTAACAGTGGTCATTGTGAGAGATAATGGTGATCTGGGTAGAATAGCAGGAGTGGAGGTGAGCAGAAGTGCCCAGAGGAGAGGAAGAGATTTTGGAGATGAGACTCACTGATTCATCAGATATGGGGTTGGAGGGTAACTGCTGTTTTTTTTTTTTTTTCTGAGTAATGAGATTAATGATCGATGGTGTCATTTAATGGGAATACTTGAGGAAGAGAAGCTTGAGAAGCCATGTTGGTCTGCTCAGGTGCAGGTATGGTGGGTCAGAGAAATGGGTATGAAGAAGGATTGAGAGTACTTGCAGGAAAGTGATTATAATGATAAGCCACTGGATTTCAGAATAAAGATGGAAACAAGGCCACAAAAGAGGATGATGGGTTGCGAAAAGTGGTTAAGACTAATGTATTGGTAGCTCCAACTGTACTGAAGAATTGTTGGAATGGAAATTCTAGAGTTAGTGGTCCAGAAAGATGGGAAGTGGTAGACAGGGTGTGAGATCATTGAAATGAAGATTTTGGAGGTGGTATAGTTTTCAATAATGATGAGGTCTGGCATACATGACAATCGGAGTAGATGGCTGAGGTGCGGTAAAAGGAAAAACTCAATGGAATAGAGTGAATGGATCAAGACACCATGGGTGTCATTTGTGTTGCAGAACAAGATTGTGGACCAGTGTGAGAGGCTGCAGTTACAGAGTGCCAGCATCACCAAGTATGTGACCGAGGTCCTGCCAGGGAAGAACCAGGGAGTAGTGGTATGTAATTCTTTCCCTTTCTTCTCTACTCTGGACCCCCTCCTAGGATAAGACCCCAGCCTTAGGGGCTTGAACCAGTCTAGGGTTTCTTCCCAACCTCACAGACTCATTGTGCTGCTAGCAAAGCTGGATACCCAGGAGGGATGATTTCCTATATGTCTGAGCCTTGGTTTTACTCTGGGCAGAGTAGAACACTGGGTACAAAGACTCTGCTAGAAAATGACTTTGTGAGGTGGAGAGTAAGGGATCAAGAAGGGTAGCATTCTTCTATTATCTAATTATTTTGTTCTCAGCCCCAGAATTATAAAATAACCTAGGGACTTGTACATTGAGTATTCTTTATTACAGTGTTATGCAGTAGGTGGCAGTAACATCCCTGTTTACAGATGTGGAAACCCATAAAGGTTAATTGACTTGCACAAGGTCCCACAGTTTCCTGCCAGAGTCAGTTCTATGACCTGGATCTTGTGACTCCAAGGCCAGTGCTCCTTCCGCTACACTCCACTGCTGATCCTTTATTCAGTTGACTCATTGCCATGGCTACATCTCTCAAGTATGCCTTTCAGGAGCAGGAGCTTTGAATTTCCTTCTGCACATTCCCTCCCTTCTTCTCCCATAGTACATGAGAATGGACCATTGGATTTAGTAACATACACAGCATTGGAGATGCTGACAAGAGGAGTCTTGTAGAGTGGTGGATTGGAGTGGGTTTCAGAGAAAATAGAAGAGCAATTTGGGGTAGTGGACACAGACAACTCCTGAGGAGCTTTGCTGTAGAACGGAGCTGAGAAATGGAATAGTAGTAGAGGGGCTGTGGGATTGAGGGGAGCTTTGTTTGTTTTGTTTTGTTTTGTTTATTAGATAGGAAAAATTACTCTATGTGTGTATCCTGATGGGAATTGTCCAGTAGAAAGGAGAAAATTAACGATGCAAGAGAAAAGGGGAAATTTGGTACAGCAAAGAGGGTAGGATCTAGCAAACAAGTGGAAAAGCATGGACAGTTTATCCACAGAGTCAGAGCACAGGTGCAGGTAGATAGGTAGGTGATGGGCAGAGCTCGTGGAGGTTCTTTTCCAATTGCTCCTATTTTCCATTATTTATTACCTTTTCTATAGTTTCTTAATGATGCCATTTGTCAGTTTATAGATGTATTTTGTTCTCTATCAATCTGCGAATATGGTAATAATATATTAGTTTTTAATGCTAAGCCATCCTTGAATTTCTGGGGGAAACTGACCCGACTTGATCAAAATGTATTTTTTTTAACTTTTAATTTTGAGATAAATGTAGATTCACATACAGTGAATTGCAGATTCATGTATAATGGTAACATCTTGCCTGACTATGGTACAATTTCATAACCAGGAAACTGACATTGATAGGACACATTATTCAGATTTCACCAGTTTTACATGCATTCATTTGTGTGTGTGTGTGTGTGTGTGTGTTTTCTATGCAGTTTTATCATATGTATAGATTCATGTGACTTCTACCACAATCAATATACAGAACAGTTTCATCATTAATTAATAAGTTTAATTAAGCTTATTAATTGGCTCAAATCTTCTCTATACTTACTAATTTTTTATTTGTCAGATTTATTGATTACCGGCAAAGGGCACTTATATTTTCATATCATGCTGTGGACCTGTCTGTTTTTCCTTAATAATTCTTTCCTTAAAGAATAATTCTATCAATTATTCTTTTTATATTTTTATGCTATTTGTGTAATTTAGGTTTGTTACCTATTCTCGGTAAACCATTTTGTTTATCATTTTATAGTGGCCTTTTATGCCCAGAAATTCTTTTTGCCTTAAAGTCTATTTTGTCCTTTATTTATTACTATATCAACAATATTTTCCTGGTATATCATTTTCTTTCCTTTTACTTTCAACTTCTATATGTTCTTATGTTTTGGATGTGTCTTCTAACTGGATTTTGCTTTCTTTTTAAAAAATTCAATCTGATAATTGCTGTTTTTTTTTAACTAGGGTGTTAAATAAATTTATCACTATTGTGATTGCTAATATACTTGGATTTATAACTGTCATTCAACTTTATGTTTTCTATATAGTTTGCTTTTTCTATGCTTTTTTTCTTTATTTCCTGCCTTCTTTGGGGTTAATCAACCCCACCTCCCTCTTCTTTCCTAGTCTGAAAGATATGCATTCTATTTAAGGCCTATTTTTGGTATCCTTAAAAATTTTAACACAAATACTTAACAATGTCTAAAATGAATCAACTAGAATAATACAAGTACCATAAGAATGTTTAATCCAGCAGCCCTTCTGGTCTTACATATTGTCCAATATTTTGCTTAAAATACATCTTTTAATAAATCCTTTCTATATATAGGAAATATTCCATTTTTGATTAGAGATGTCTTTATTGTGCTCTTTTCTGTATGATGGTTTAGATGAGTATACAATTTTAAAGTAAATTGTAGGCTCCACCCTGGACAATTGAATCCTCAGCAATTTTTTATTTTTAATTAAATTTGTTGGGGTGCCATTGGTTAATAAAATTATATAGGTTTCAAGTGTATAATTCAATAATACGCCATCCGTATATTGCATTGTATGTTTACCACTCAAAGTCAAATCTCCTTCTGTCAACATATTATTTGATCCCCTTTACTCGTATCTACCTCACTCACTCCCCCCTTTCCCTCTGGTAACCACAAAACTGTTGTCTA
>NW_011888842.1:189539-191760 GCF_000151845.1 Pteropus vampyrus
GGAAGCCCAGTTAGGAGACTCTAACAGTGGTCATTGTGAGAGATAATGGTGATCTGGGTAGAATAGCAGGAGTGGAGGTGAGCAGAAGTGCCCAGAGGAGAGGAAGAGATTTTGGAGATGAGACTCACTGATTCATCAGATATGGGGTTGGAGGGTAACTGCTGGTTTTTTTTTTTTTTCTGAGTAATGAGATTAATGATCGATGGTGTCATTTAATGGGAATACTTGAGGAAGAGAAGCTTGAGAAGCCATGTTGGTCTGCTCAGGTGCAGGTATGGTGGGTCAGAGAAATGGGTATGAAGAAGGATTGAGAGTACTTGCAGGAAAGTGATTATAATGATAAGCCACTGGATTTCAGGATAAAGATGGAAACAAGGCCACAAAAGAGGATGATGGGTGGCGAAAAGTGGTTAAGACTAATGTATTGGTAGCTCCAACTGTACTGAAGAATTGTTGGAATGGAAATTCTAGAGTTAGTGGTCCAGAAAGATGGGAAGTGGTAGACAGGGTGTGAGATCATTGAAATGAAGATTTTGGAGGTGGTATAGTTTTCAATAATGATGAGGTCTGGCATACATGACAATCGGAGTAGATGGCTGAGGTGCGGTAAAAGGAAAAACTCAATGGAATAGAGTGAATGGATCAAGACACCATGGGTGTCATTTGTGTTGCAGAACAAGATTGTGGACCAGTGTGAGAGGCTGCAGTTACAGAGTGCCAGCATCACCAAGTATGTGACCGAGGTCCTGCCAGGGAAGAACCAGGGAGTAGTGGTATGTAATTCTTTCCCTTTCTTCTCTACTCTGGACCCCCTCCTAGGATAAGACCCCAGCCTTAGGGGCTTGAACCAGTCTAGGGTTTCTTCCCAACCTCACAGACTCATTGTGCTGCTAGCAAAGCTGGATACCCAGGAGGGATGATTTCCTATATGTCTGAGCCTTGGTTTTACTCTGGGCAGAGTAGAACACTGGGTACAAAGACTCTGCTAGAAAATGACTTTGTGAGGTGGAGAGTAAGGGATCAAGAAGGGTAGCATTCTTCTATTATCTAATTATTTTGTTCTCAGCCCCAGAATTATAAAATAACCTAGGGACTTGTACATTGAGTATTCTTTATTACAGTGTTATGCAGTAGGTGGCAGTAACATCCCTGTTTACAGATGTGGAAACCCATAAAGGTTAATTGACTTGCACAAGGTCCCACAGTTTCCTGCCAGAGTCAGTTCTATGACCTGGATCTTGTGACTCCAAGGCCAGTGCTCCTTCCGCTACACTCCACTGCTGATCCTTTATTCAGTTGACTCATTGCCATGGCTACATCTCTCAAGTATGCCTTTCAGGAGCAGGAGCTTTGAATTTCCTTCTGCACATTCCCTCCCTTCTTCTCCCATAGTACATGAGAATGGACCATTGGATTTAGTAACATACACAGCATTGGAGATGCTGACAAGAGGAGTCTTGTAGAGTGGTGGATTGGAGTGGGTTTCAGAGAAAATAGAAGAGCAATTTGGGGTAGTGGACACAGACAACTCCTGAGGAGCTTTGCTGTAGAACGGAGCTGAGAAATGGAATAGTAGTAGAGGGGCTGTGGGATTGAGGGGAGCTTTGTTTGTTTTGTTTTGTTTTGTTTATTAGATAGGAAAAATTACTCTATGTGTGTATCCTGATGGGAATTGTCCAGTAGAAAGGAGAAAATTAACGATGCAAGAGAAAAGGGGAAATTTGGTACAGCAAAGAGGGTAGGATCTAGCAAACAAGTGGAAAAGCATGGACAGTTTATCCACAGAGTCAGAGCACAGGTGCAGGTAGATAGGTAGGTGATGGGCAGAGCTCGTGGAGGTTCTTTTCCAATTGCTCCTATTTTCCATTATTTATTACCTTTTCTATAGTTTCTTAATGATGCCATTTGTCAGTTTATAGATGTATTTTGTTCTCTATCAATCTGCGAATATGGTAATAATATATTAGTTTTTAATGCTAAGCCATCCTTGAATTTCTGGGGGAAACTGACCCGACTTGATCAAAATGTATTTTTTTTAACTTTTAATTTTGAGATAAATGTAGATTCACATACAGTGAATTGCAGATTCATGTATAATGGTAACATCTTGCCTGACTATGGTACAATTTCATAACCAGGAAACTGACATTGATAGGACACATTATTCAGATTTCACCAGTTTTACATGCATTCATTTGTGTGTGTGTGTGTGTGTGTGTGT
>NW_011888842.1:193220-197664 GCF_000151845.1 Pteropus vampyrus
TCTTTACAAATAAATGTTTTCAAGTTTTTCAGGTAAGTACCCAGAAGAGGGATTGCTGGGTCATATGAGAATTCTATTCTTAATTTTTTTGAGGAAGCTCCATACTGTTTTACATAGTGGCTGTACCTATTTGCATTCCCACCAGCAGTGTGTGCGGGTTCCTTTTTTCCCCCACAACCTCTCCACCACTTGTTATTACTTGTATTGTTGATAATAGCCATTCTAACAGGGTGAGATAGTATCTCATAATGGTTTTGATTTGCATTTCTCTAATAGCTAATGAACTCAGTTCTTGATTATAGTGGTTTTCAGTTTCCTTTCTACTTTTGAACCCCAGGGGATTTCCTTTTGTTCTAGGAGGATTTTCAGTTTATTCTGTCATATCTTTGGAAAGGGAAATTTTTTTTCTTTGCTGTTTATTTCTGAGAATGAATCAAGAAGTGTGTCGAAACTGTCATCTTCTAGTCAGGGAGTATCTGATGCCTCTTGGATCAAGGTCAGTTCTTGATCCTGATCACACAGTACAAACACGGCTGCAGAGACCCACCACCGTGGATAAGGCATTAAGGAAGTACAGAGAGAAGAGCCATAGCTGATGTTATTGAACACTCATATGCCGGCTCTGTTCTATTTACTATGTACATATTAACTCATTTAATCCTCATAGTAGCCTTATGAGGTAGGTACTATTATTGTCCTCAGTTGACAGATTAGAAAACTGAGGCATAGGGAAGATAAGTAACATGCTTAAAGTTCCGCAGTAAACGAAGCAGCAAGAGCAAACCTTGACATTGTCTCTAAAGCCTAACTTTCTAACCGCTATGTCATGTTGCCTCAAGAGAACACTGAAGTTGGGGTCTGAACTCCTGGGTTCACTTGGCCATCTACTTAGCACTCTCTCTTCCCCATTGGAGAAATTGTGGGTCACGGTTTCTCCTGTTCAACAGGGATAATTTCCCCCGCGCCATGCAAAGCAGGTCTTCAAGGGCAAGGCACAGGGAAGCTACTGGCCATCTCTGATTTTCTGGGTGAAGGAGACTGTTCTCACTTGTCTGGCAAGAGTGTAGGTGCTTCATACAACAGATGCCTTTGGGGAGGATTAGTTACCTGATGGCATTGGTGTGAGGAAATAGTGTTGGACTGAGTATCAAGGGAACTGGGTTCTAGTCCCAGCTCTGTCACAAACTTGGCTTGTGAGTGATACCAAGAGATTTTTGACTAAGTCAGAAAAAAACTTCCCAACGGTTATTCAGTAAATATTTGAGTGCCTGCTGTGTGCCAGACACTGTGCTAGTTGCTAGGGGACACACATTAACTTCACTGGTTGAGAACTGATTTCAGGCCTCCTGTGTGGCAGAAAAGAATTCTACCATGGAAGCAGTTCGGTTGGACAGATTAGGAAATAATGAGGTTTTTTTCCCTCAGACTTAGTCAAAAATATCAACTGGACCACTGTTAGTACAGGTCCTGTTGATGGAGATGACTTTGTAGGTCTTCCTGCTCTGCAATTCTGTAATCCCTGACTTTGGTCCCTTGGCCTTGGTATTCACATCTGCGAAATAAGCTGGTGATTCCAGTGGATCTTTAGGCCCTGCTCAGCTCTTCCATTCTGTGATCCGGCTTCCATGAGATATGGCCTGGATGTCTGGATCTCACATTTCTTTACCCTTAACCATATTCATGAACTCTTAGGGCTGGGATGTCTTAGACACCGTTACTCCTGTTACAGGACCCATGGCAGACCTCAGCACTCCTTCTGGCTGAGTCCAAAGCCTCCTAACCTTGAGTGGGGCTTTGCCAGGACCCGACTCCTTGTCTGATCCCTTGTTAGAGCACCGCCAGCGCCGTGCGGGAACTGGTCATCCAGCGGCTGGGTCTGGTGAGGAGTCTGTGTGAGACCGAGGAGCAGCGGTTGCTGGAGCGCGTGCATGGCGAAGAGGAGCGGGCCCACCAGAGTATCCTGACGCAGCGAGTGCACTGGGCTGAGGCACTCCAGAAGCTCGACGCCATCCGCACCAGCCTGGTGGACATGCTCACCCACGTGGATGACCTCCAGCTGATTGTAAGTCGGGCATGGGCGAGGGCATGACCAGTTGGCCGGTCTCTCCAAAAAATCTGAAAACATCGAGAATGCTTATTGATAGGAGGTGGATAGATAATAATAATTTGGAGCAGGGGATGAGGCAGGGGAATAAAATTATGCAGATTTTTTTTCTGCACCCAATAAGTATTCTTTTAATAGTGAGCAAATATTTACTGAGTACTTACTATGTGCTAAGCATTGTGCTGTGGGATGGAGTTACAAGATACAGCTGTCAGTGACTCACAGCCTTATGGAGGAGACAAATACATAAACTGATAATTAGCGTATGGAGGGATATGTGCTGTGGTATATAACATTCCTGGGAGCTGGGGACCCCACAAGCCAAACTTGGGGGAGTGGGTGGTGGTCAGGGAAGGCTTCCTGGTTGAAGTGACTTAGAAGCCGATGCCTGAAAGATAAGAGTTGCAGCTATGTTAAAGGAAGTGGGGAGGTGGTGAGAGTTTTGAAGCACACAGAGAGAACTCTGCACTTGGGAGAGCTGACAAGGGTCCCATATGAAGATATAGAGCTCATCTTTAATCCTACCACCTGGAAATTACCGTGATTAATATTTTGGTGCACATCCTTTCAAAGTATTTTATGTAGATTTGCAGATACCTGCAGTTTTAAGCGACAGCATGACATCTGAATAAATATGCCAAGCAGAGAAGTGAGAATGTAGAACAACTGAACTGTCCCACTGCAATTCAAGTAGGACAGTTTCCATGACTGTCCTAGATTGTGCATTCATTCAGTCACACAGCTTCCACGTACAGAGCACATTCTGTCCCAAACACTGGGACAGTCACAATAGAAGATTCGAAAAGAGTCCCAGCCATCTAGTTGCTGACAATCTTGATGGGGGATGAAATGTTGGGTAAATATGTGATTGTTCTGAAGTGTAGTTGAGAGAAACTCAGGACACCATGGGGAAAAGGGACAGTGATTCATTATGAGTGTGCAGAATGGGGGAAGTATGTGAAGAACCGTACAAGCTTTGTGCTATGTCTTAAAGAAGGAGTAAATTTTTTTATTCTGGGGCCTCTGTTCACATGGAGCCCTCCACGCCAGTTGCATATATTTGTGTCTTGACTGCCTGCTAGGATTCTGGTGCTAAGCCTAACTCTATTTTCTTTTCTCACAGCAGAAGGAGCAAGAGATTTTTGAGAGGTGAGTATGGCTCAGTAATTTGCTTGGGCAGTCACAGAAACCATGGCCCTTAGGCCTCTACCTAGTTCATTGCATTCAGGCCCCGCTGCTCCTGAGAGAAAGCCAAGGGCATGCGGCTGGGTGGCTTCTCTGGAGCCGGGCTCGATGGACAGGGGTCTTCCTGCCCCTTGCTTGGAGAACTGCTTTAGACCCGTGTAGAAAGGCAGTGAAATAAACACTTATTATTCAGGGGCCTGCCAGGGGCTTTCTAACATTATGTTATTAAAAACTGTACAGTCACCCTGTTGGAAGGTTTTACACCCCCATCTAGAGACGAGAATGCTGAGGCTTAAAGAGGGGAAGGGACTTGCCTAAGCTTCAAAGCTAGGAATGGGACCCACACCTGACACCTGTCTCAATACTGTCTTCTCTACCTCACTCCCCTTTCTCTGATGAAAGAATCTTTGAAACAAATCTTCATTACCATTCAAAATTTGCATTTTTAATTATTCAACAATAAAAGAATTTCACCAGGTCCTACCTGGGTCCCCAAAGGCTGAGAGCCAAGAGCCTGAGAAAGTAGCCATGAAGATGTAATTTGCCAGGCAAAGAATTAAATTTGTAATCTTCCATGCAAGATTTCAGATCTGTATTTAGAAAGCACAGCCCATTCTTCTTATCTATTTTTGTATTTAAGTCTCAATAGCAATACATGTGTATGAGAGAAGTAAAAAATATTCCACCAATGTAGAAATATTAAAATTTAAAATGAGTCACCCCTTTCCAATCCCATTCCCTAGAGGCGATCAATTTTAACAGATAGGTGTATTTTGGACTTTCCTATATATAGTCAGAGTTGAATATGCAGGTTGGGTTCCCCCGACTTTAAAATTTAAAAAAAAATGTTTTTTAAACACTGATGGGATCATTTTATACTTTCTGTTCGTTACTTTACCTTATCAGGCTTTCTTGAAATCTTTCCATGTCAGTACATGTAGACTTACCTCACTTCTTGGAAAGTCTGAGAAGCATTCCATGGTGTAGATGCACCCACATTCATTTTACTGTCTTCTTTTAATGTGTGTTTGGCTTGTTCCTACTTTTTGCATCCTATAACCTTTCCACACTTCCATTAGTCTTCTCTTTCTCCTTTATCTTCCTTCACCATCTTCCTCCAACACTGTCTTCAATATCAGGCTGATGTGACTTTTG
>NW_011888842.1:197714-251470 GCF_000151845.1 Pteropus vampyrus
CTGGGTCCCCAAAGGCTGAGAGCCAAGAGCCTGAGAAAGTAGCCATGAAGATGTAATTTGCCAGGCAAAGAATTAAATTTGTAATCTTCCATGCAAGATTTCAGATCTGTATTTAGAAAGCACAGCCCATTCTTCTTATCTATTTTTGTATTTAAGTCTCAATAGCAATACATGTGTATGAGAGAAGTAAAAAATATTCCACCAATGTAGAAATATTAAAATTTAAAATGAGTCACCCCTTTCCAATCCCATTCCCTAGAGGCGATCAATTTTAACAGATAGGTGTATTTTGGACTTTCCTATATATAGTCAGAGTTGAATATGCAGGTTGGGTTCCCCCCACTTTAAAATTTAAAAAAAAATGTTTTTTAAACACTGATGGGATCATTTTATACTTTCTGTTCGTTACTTTACCTTATCAGGCTTTCTTGAAATCTTTCCATGTCAGTACATGTAGACTTACCTCACTTCTTGGAAAGTCTGAGAAGTATTCCATGGTGTAGATGCACCCACATTCATTTTACTGTCTTCTTTTAATGTGTGTTTGGCTTGTTCCTACTTTTTGCATCCTATAACCTTTCCACACTTCCATTAGTCTTCTCTTTCTCCTTTATCTTCCTTCACCATCTTCCTCCAACACTGTCTTCAATATCAGGCTGATGTGACTTTTGAAAACAATTTTGACCTTCAATTTTTTTTTGTTTTGAAATATTTCACACTTATGGGAAAGTTGAAAAAATAGTATAATCAGCTTCACCTAGAAAAACTAATTGTTAACATTTTACCAGATTTGTTCTTTCCCACTCCTTTTTTTTATTATCTATTTATCAAGTGTGTATATTAAAAACTTATTTTTTTTTTGACCTATTTGAGAGTAAGTTACACAAAGCATCACCTTTTATCCCGAAATACTTCAGCATTTCTGTCCTAAGAACAAAGACATTCTCCTACATAACCACAGTATAATTACCAAGTCCAGAAGTTTAATGTTGAGATAATACCATTATCTAATATACAGCCCATATTCAAGTGTCGCTAATTATGTCCAAAAAGTTCTTAACAGTGTTTGGTGTTTTGTTTTGTTTTGTTTTGTTTTTTCCTGATACATTTAGTCTTTTATTCCAGTGGAATTGTTCCTTAGCCTTTCTCTTGTTTTTTTTCTTTCTTTCTTTCTTTTTTTTATATTTCTGATGAGTCTAGGACTGTCGTTTTATCGAATATTCCTCAATTTGAGTTCATCTGATTAGGTTCATGGTATACATTCTTGGCAAGAATATATCATAAGTGATGTATCCTCAGTCTATTAAATCAGGGGGCACATGATGTCACTTTGTCTCATTATCAGGGATACTAATTTTGATCACTAAGATAAAGTGGTGCCTACCAGATTTCTTCTTCGTTATACAATTATATCTTCCCTTTTGTAATTACTAAGCAATTTGAGGAGATTTTTGTGTATGTGTGTAAATAGCCTCTTTACCTTCAAACTTTCATCTAATAGTTTTAGCATCGATTGATGCTAAATTCCTTCCTGAATTATTCATTTATTTATTTGCTTGTTTGTTCATTCACTTATTTAGGATCCACATAAACTCATGGGTTCTTAGTTTACTCAGTGCATTATAATCTATTATACTATTAATTTTGATCTTCAAACTGTCCTAGATTTGGCCAGTAGGGGTCCCTTCAAGCTGTATCCGGCATCCTTTGACAAGTCCCCATCATTCTTTGAGCATTTTCTTGCATTCTGGAACAACAAGATGTCCCAGGCTCAATTTGTTCTTTTCCTGCCTCAGACCTGGATTCAGCTATTTCTCCAGAGGATCTTGGTTCTTTTTAGTGGGGAATAATATATAGAAACCAAAATCCGGACATTAGCTGTGCATTGCTACTGATGTGTCATTGCTTCCATACCTTTTCAGTGGACAGCAGACACAGCTGGGAAATTTGTGTGTGATCCATTTATTCATGAGTTTGTATCACAACTTCTAATTTTGGTGGAACACCACAGCATTTTTCCTTTCCCTTCTCTCTTTCTCTGTTTATACCTTTATTCTTTCACAGTGAAAACCCAGCTCCCAACAACAGCGATATAGTTATTCATTTGTTTAGTCTTACAATACACACAAAGTTGTTTGAGAATTGCTAAACTCATACTACTATTAACAAACCTATTAGTAGAGGTCAAGATTTGTTTGTAGTTCTTTGTGCCTTTAGGTTGAGGGTATGTGCTCTCAAAGTACCGTGTTCAAAAGCGTTGTCAAGCCCCTTCTAGCTGGGAACTCACTTGCCTGAGAAATGTCTTTGTTGGCTCCGATTTTGTTGCCATGTCCCCGTCTGGGCTCAGCTCTGGCCTGTTATGGCAAGAGGACCTGCTGGACAGACCAGGCATTCTGTTTCCAGCCAGCACCCTGCTGTGTTTGAACCCCAATTCACTCCCACTCCTTTGGAGTCATGAGTTTTCTCTTCTGTACCATGAAGTACCTGGATCAGCTGGTTCTCTAGATTCAAGTGTCTACAATCAGCCTCATATTTGCCCTGGGATGACAGCTTAGCCCTGCTGACATTGGCTCCTCTTTCCTCCTCAGCTAAGAGCTGGGGCTCCTCCAAACCCAGCCTCAGTGCTTTGAGAAGCTGGCAACAGACCCGCTGTTGTCCACAAAGAGCCTTTGTTACTAGAGCCCACTCTTGGCTTTTCTAGGGCTCTGCTCACCTTGTTCCTCCCAAGCCAGTAGAGTAAGAGATAGTCTTGCAAAGAGCTGGCACCCATGAGGAAACGTGCCCTACCTTTCTCCCTGTTCCTTTATTAACGGGCAGAGCCATGAGATTTGGGGAAGAGAGTGTGTGTTCTCAGAACTGCTGCCTGATCTCAAGGTCTGCAAAGCTCTGTGTTGAAACCTCACTTTGCTCTACATCCCTTTGAGATTTCACTTCAGGTCAAGGGAAGAATTATGTTGAACATAGTCTGTACTCTAGCCTGGCTTTGTTCTCTTTTTGCATGGAGGCAGAACTTGAATCCAGCTCCCCTTTTTAGCTGAGTGCCTTCTAGAAATCTCTGTTATCTCCTGTCAAATGGGTAACAACTGTCTCCCAGGTTATAGCAAAGATGCTGTGAGATTCTGCACAGAAAACAGCAAGCCCAGAGCCTGGCTGCTTAATAAATGGCAATTCTTCTTGTTCCCAGATTCTCTCTCCAGCCAAATCCAGGGTCCACTGTGAACTGAGGAGAGGTGGTTTTTGGGAGCAAAGTGCTATGAATAATTTATGGTTGGGGAAATAACTGATAGTCCCTTCCAATGTGATCTCGCAGGGGCGTTTGCATTTTAAGATCAGAGAAACCGGCTGTACCTTCTGATTAAATCAAGCGTAACATCACTGCTGCAGTAGGTTTTGGGGGGAGGTGAGATTTTCTCTGGGCAGCATAGTGAAGTAGAAAGACTGCCGCAGAGGTCCAAGACGCCCAGGTCCTAGTCCCAGCTCTGCTGCTCACTTACTAGAGACACTGACGGGTTGTTTCCCCCACAGAGCACACCAACTCCATGTCCTAATGCACCGGACATTTACCTGCATGTAAATTGTCTGCCTTATTGGAATTGAGGCTCCTTGGGGTGGGAGAAGGTGGGAGGAATGTCCACCTTCCCTTTTGGCTCCAGACCCCTTTAGGGTGCTCCTGTGTGGGGCCTGGGAGCAATTTTGGGAAAGGGATTTTCCTTCTGTCTTTCTCCCATCACCCTGTATTGACCCAGATACACTTCCAGAACCTTATTCAATCTGTCTTTTTTTTTTTTTTTTTTTTCTGTATAAGGACCGAGGAAGCAGAGGGCATTTTGGATCCACAAGAGTCAAAAAAGTTAAATTTTAATGAGAAGTGTGCCCGGAGCCCACTACTGACCCAACTCTGGGCGACAGCAGTTTTCGGGTCCCTCTCAGGTTAGCAGCTGCTAGAGCCCAGCACCAGTTGAAGCAGCTGGGCTTCTGTCTGTCTGTCTGTCTGTCTGTCTGTCTATGATTTGCAATGGGGTCAACACTGGGGATCAGTGCATGTGGGATGGTAGATTAAACAACCAGTTTAAGCTACCATCCCACATGCACTGATCCCCAGTGTTGGATGCAGGCTTGTTAGTGGAGCCAAGGTTCTGAACAGGCCTGGAGCACCTGGGCCAGGTCCTTCTTGTTTCCAGACCAATCCACTCTGTGGTTGGGTCTAAGATAAATCTTGTTCCTATAAATCATGACTTCCTCATGTCCTGCCCTGCTGGGACAGTTCAGTATTCTTTCTTGGACAACTAGTGTCTGTTTAAGAAGATAAAATAAATGGCCAACAGGAGAGCATCTGGAATGAGAATTAAGCTGCCTGGATTCACCTCCCTTAACAAACAGTGACTCAGGCTGCCTGTGGGCTTGGCCTTGTGCTGCGTGCCAGGGCCACGGAGGTGAATGTCACATGGTCTCCCGACTCCATGAATTCCCACTTAATGTGGGGGTTCTCAAAGCAGGCTTCCCCCGAGCTGGATGGAAGCTTCTATACTTCCAGTTGCGGTATTTGCACAATTCACAGAAAAGTTAGGTTAATTAATAGATTGATTTTTTCCCCTCAATTTTAATCCTCCCTTTCCCCAGCCCCTGTTATCCTTAAAATGTTAGTACAAGCTAGAGCTTGTCTTCTCTAGAATCTGGTATCAGGGCCTGATTTACCAGCAGTTCCATTTAGTTGTTGGAAACTGCATATCTGATGCTTCCTAGCTTCCAGGGACCATGTCCCTGGGACAAGTCTGATCTGGAAGCCACAAATTTGCACAACTGGTATGCAGTAGGATTACTGCTAGACGCTAGATGTAGGAACAAAATGCTGGGTCTTAATTATGCCCTTGCCACCAACTTGTGTGACCTGGGGCAACTTGCTTCTCTTCTCTGGGCCTTATTTCTATCAGAGTTTACAGATGAAGGTCTTAGATAACAATAACTACTGTTGTCACCACAATTTATTGAGCACATATTATTGCTATGCACTTTCTATGTATCATCTCATTTGATCCTCATGTCCACCCTGTGGGAAGACCTACTTTGATCTCCATTTTACAGATGAGGAAACTGAGGCTCAGAGAGAGTAAATGGCTTGTCTTAGGTCACACTGCCAGTAAATGGTAAAGAAGCCCTTTGCTACCTGGCAGGACCAATGTAGGGCTGAGGGTGGACCTTGGGCAACTCTGAGAATTCTTTCTGACAGGCACAGAGGATGTGCGTATCGACGAGAAGACTGTCAGTCCCTTCCTGCAATTGTCAGATGATCGAAGGACCCTGACCTTCAATGCTAAGAAGTCCAAGTCCTGTGCAGATGGCCCAGAGCGCTTTGACCACTGGCCCAATGCCCTGGCCACCACCTCCTTCCTGGCTGGGATGCACGTCTGGATGGTGAACGTGCAGAACAGTTGTGCCTATAAGGTGGGCGTGGCCTTAGGCCAGCTGCCCCGCAAGGGTTCTGGCAGTGACTCTCGTCTGGGCCACAATACCTTCTCTTGGGTCTTCTCCCGCTACGACCAGGAGTTTCGTTTCTCACACGACGGCCAGCACGTGCCTCTGGGGCTGCTGCGTTGCCCAGCCCAGCTGGGCGTGCTGCTGGACTTGCAGGCCCAGGAGCTGCTGTTCTACGAACCAGCCTCGGGCATGGTGCTCCACACCCACCGCGCGTCCTTCCCTGGGCCCCTCTTCCCGGTCTTCGCTGTGGCTGACCAGACCATTTCCGTCGTCCACTGACCTTTGGCCCAGATCTGCCTCCCCACTACCCTTTTAGACCACATTTCTACCCAGCGTCCTCTTCCCAAATGTTGCCTATGCCCACTGGGCAGCTTAAGGAGGGGTAGGGATCCGTTTCAGATCTGGTACAACCGTTAAGTGCTAGGTATCTGTGGGGAGCTTGCTACTCCCTGGCTTTAGTCTCTCAAATCCACCGAGGGGGTCTTGTTCACTTTATCTGTGGCATCCAGCACGGTGCCTGGTGAGTGTGCAGTAAATGTTTGGTGAGCGGGTAGGTGGATGGATGGATGGGTAGGTGGGTGGATGGGTGCATGGTCGACTCTTCTGAGGGCCTGTCTTTCAGGCCCCTGCCCCAGCTTTGAGCACATAGAAGTGGTTCTCTGGTAGAACAGCCTGTGTCGGAAACCCTTTCATCCCCTCAATTCAGTGCTTCTCAGTCCTTTTCATGACATGGCACATAGAGAAAATATTTTTCTAGCACATGAGGACAACCTGGAAGGGATTTAGAAGTCCTGCCAGGCTGTTCCTAGTCAGAGGACTCTGGCCTGGGGAGCTGTGCCCTCCCCCAGGCCTGCCCGGCTGCTCAGAAATCAGAGGATCCCACCATGGTGACTGGGGTGAACTCCTGCCCCCGCCGACCCTCACCGCCTGCAGCTGATGAGTACCCCACCCGATGGCCCCTTCTGACATAATGTAGAGACCTGAGGGCCTCAGGCCAGAAAGAGCTAGGGGAGAAAGAGGGCCAGCCTTAAGGAACGTGGACCTTATTAAAGGTTTTAAAACACTGAAAAGTTTCTTCCATGTTCTTTGTTGGTAACTGGGCAAATCCCCCAAGTGGCAGCTCAGATCTAGAGGTACATTTGCTGGGAAATCGATGTCTTCCTCACCTGAATACACAGCAGAGAGTCTGGAGATGGTTCTGTGCCCTGCTCCACTGGGGCCACAGGCCAGTGTTTTCCTGTTCTCCAAGGAGAGCACATTAGAATAGTGGTCCTCACATTTTTTGTTTCTTCAGGGACCACAGTTCAAAGGCAATCTTACCTACAACTTCAGTCTCTTGGGCTCAAAGATGGGGGCCAGAGCCCTCCCCACTCTTAAGTTTGCTCAGTTACTTACTTGGAACAGTGGGAAGATAAATCCAGTTCACAAACCTACTGGCAACTTTTTTGTTTGCGGTGACTGCTGAGGCCCTTGCAGCTCTGAGACCACAGTTCATGCCCCCGTCCTCACTGCCTGACACTCGGAAGGTGTCTGAGAAGAACTTCCTCACTTCTGCCTGGGCGAAAAACCTGGGCCAAAGCCAAATTTTTCCACATGGCACCCAAAGGCTGCTACGCCACGCTCCCCAAGCCACCAGCCCAACTCCCCACAGCAACCCTCAGTCCACAGTTCACAGGCCTGCTGCTAAGGAGGCCCTTCTTATCCTTCTGCCCATCTGAACACCAGCCCCAGTTCAGGGTCCATTCCAGAGCCTTCTCTGGCTGTTGGCATCAGAACATACACTGTATATGTGCCTGTCTGTGTGCTTTTCACCTGTGGTAGCCCCTGTGCCTGGCACTGGGTAGGGCACAGATGTAAATGCCAAAGAGAGAGAGGTGTGTGTATAAAGGGGACAGGCAGGAAGAGACACGGAATTTAAAAAACCCAACCTACTTCTTCAATCTCCAGTGATTTTTCCCCACATTCCCAATACTGCCACCTGGGGCTCTGGGCCCCATTCTGTGTTTTCCTGTCTCATTTATGACTGGGGTGTCCTTCAAGGTTGACATCCTTTAAGACACCTCACTTTTTCTCCCAGGATCTCCACTGCAGTATGTCTCATGTGACAGGGATCTCTTTCTACTTGCAAACTACTGGTCAAGCCCATGGGCCTTGGAGTCAGACATGCCTAAGTTGGAATCCCGGCTCCCTTATGTACTAGCTGTGACCTCAGGCAGGCTACTTACCCTCTTAATCTGCCTGTCATAATAAAGTGGAGGTCACACTACCCATACCCACTAGATAGCTTTGAGCGTTATATATGCAAATAAAGGACTAGCAGAGTACCTAACACATGGTAGGCATAAATCGATAGTTTCTTCTCATGATTGTAATTATGGTGTTCCTTGTCTAAAATCTGTGTAGACTATGTGGTCCTAGAGGACACTTCGCTACAGTACAGCTTATCACCCTGATTTTAAAACTATGTACCTCTGACCTCAGGCTTTCAGGGTGCGGTGGGGAGGGGGTGGTGGTGAATAGCTAGCTGTAGAGGCTTCAGGACCTCTGCTTCAACCCTACCAGTTTCTCTTTTTTTCCCTGTTTTGCATATTGAGGTTCCACATAAGATCTCCCATAACAAAAGGGCCCAGCTGCTAAAACAAAGTTAAAAAGTACCTGGTTTTGAAGCTAATCGGACCCTCAGTGAATCTTATTGGAGGTGAGGGGGGACACAGAAAAGGGACACAGGCGTGATGAAAGAATCCTCTCAGAGACCAGCAGCTGGCCAGTGGGGCAGGGCTGAAAGCCCCACACTCACCGCTTTATAGTCAGAATGCGTTGTATAAAGGCTGCAGGGAGAGGGGCAAAGGCCAGGTCTCGGGAAGGAAAGGGCTCCCTGTCTCTACTGTTTGTTGGGTCCAGCCACTTCCCTCACCAGACTCACAGCCCCGGAGGTGAGCCCTCCAGGCGGTCAAGGGCAGGCAGGAGATGGGGCAGTGAGGGGAGTATATGTTCTTGGGGTACAGAATCCTTGACTTCAGAGTCCAAAGGCCCTGGGCCAATCACCAGGAAGCTGTGCATGCCTACAGCCCGTGCCCCCCTGTAATCACAGTGGTAACTGTCCCCAATATGGGCTGCCGCTGCCGGTTCCACGTGAGCAAGCCGCAAGGCCTCACGGAAAATGCGGGGGTCCGGCTTGGGCCAGCCAGTAGCCTCGGAGGTCAGCACAAAGTCGAAGTGTTCTCGTAGGCCAAGACCCACCAGGATGTCCTCCAGTCTCCGGTCAAAGTTGGAGACTACTGCCAGTCTTAGCCCTCGCTTTCGGCACCCCTTCAGGGTGGCCTCAGCCCCCTCCAACATCTGCCAGGTGCAGGGGCTGCTGAAGTCCTTGTACAGCTGGTCAGCGATAGAGGCCACAGCCTGGGCATCCCGGATACCTGCCAGGTGGAAAGTCTGCAGGACCACATCCAGCCACCACTGGCGGGAGGTGAGGCCGTGGCTCAGGCCATAGTTGGGGAAGCTGTGGCTCTGAGCCTTGTACACCTGTCTGAACGCTTGTCCCAGGGCCGCAGCCTCCACCTCCAGCCCATGGGCCTGGGCCTTGGAGGCATATTCCTCTCCAATGGGGCGGCGGACTCTGAGCAGCGTGTCCTTCACGTCCCACGTCAGCAGTCGCAGCTGTAGCCGGTGTGCCATGGGTCTGTAGGAGGGAGCCAAATCTACCCCAGCTCCAACTAAGGTCCCAAGGGCCAAGGGGAAACCGACCTGGAGAAGACCACCCCTCTTCTCTTTCCAGGACCCTTGGGTCAGATTTGCTGGGACTTGGGTAATATCTTCACAGCAGAAGATCCTGGAATGAGATGGCAGGTGAAGTGGAAGTTCAGTCTTTAGAGTCATACAGACTGGGTTCAAATTCTGGCCCTGGCAACCCTAGGAGTGTCACTCTTTGAAGCCCTGTCTCCTCATGTATGAGAGGGGCACAATGACCCAATCTCACAAGGTTGTTGGACTAAATGAGATCATCTGTTCATTTCACAACAAATTTCTGAGCACCTATTAGGTGCTAGATGCTGGGAACAGGTGCTAGATGCTGGTTTCCAGCCCTCATGGCATTTGCAGGCATTGAATAATAAGGGATACAGATATTAGACAAAGAACTACACAAACACAGGTAATGAAGACAGCATGGACCATGAGGTTATAAATCCAGGGACTGGATCTAGTCTTCCTTGGGGAACTTCCTAGGCAAGTGAAGTTTCAGTGGGGATCTGAAGAATGGCTACAAGGGAAAAGGAGGTGGTTAAGTGTTTCTGGCATTGGAAGCAGCAAGTGTAAAGGCCCTGAGGCAGGGCAAGGAGTCTGGGGCTTTGGGTAGACAGGGACCAGCTCAGGCAGGGCTTTGTAGGTCAAGGTAAGGAAACGATCACAATTGCTATTCCTATTGTTAGCGATGCCAAAGTCAGAAACTCGCCTATGGTCACAGTGGGTCAGCAGCACAGCTAGTACTAGAACCCAAACTTCTAAACTCGGGCCAGCGCTCCTTCCACTGCTTAGACATATTTGAATTTTTTAAAAAATCTGATTTTGGTAAACCTGTACAGCACAGGACAAAGGGCAGGACAAAGCAGCCTGATCCTACCTATCCCTAAGCCTCTCTGAGCCCCAGCTTCATCTTTACTGGAGGTAATAACATCTGCCTGGGTGGACAACCAGTGAAAGGATTAGTGACTTCATGCACGGAAATCAAATTCCTCAGCCTGCTGTCCAGAGGCTGGATGCAGCTTTTCACCCCAGAGTTGATTCAGACTTCCAGTAAAAACCCAAGGGGCCAGAGTAGAGTGCAGCCACGTGCTTGCAGAGGGAGGGAAGTGACTGGTGAATCCGGGGACATGTCTTAGGAGAAGTTGGTCAAGAAAATGAATTTAAGTCTGTCTAGAACTTAGAGGGACCCACCCAAAGACCCTCTCACTTTGTAGGTGGAGAGATGGAGGCCCAGGGAGGCGCAGAACTCGCCCCAAGTCACGCAGGGAGCCACTGGCACAGCTAAGACTAGGACAAAAGGCTCTGGCTCCCGACCCAACGTATTTTCCATTTCTGGAAGCCGGAGCTGGGGACTCTAGGCTACCGGCCTGAACTGCTCACCCTTCCTCCCTACCTCCAGGGCTTGGTGGCGGCCAAGTCCAGGTAAGTCTGCCGTTAGAGCGAAACCTCTACAGCGTGACCTGGGGCGGGAGGGTCTTAGGGACACTGGTCGCAGCTGCGGCCGCAATCCTGGGTACCCCTTCTCAGCTCCAGCGCGCTCTGACCGCTCCGCCCAACCCCGGGGCCTAGGACCCACCTGCCTCGCAGGGAAGCCGATCAAGAAGGAATCTGCAGCCGCCCGCCAGCTCAAGAGACGAAAGCTGATGTCTCACGGTCTCACGGAGCCACAATCCGCCCCTCGCTAGGCCCCTCGCTGCTCCCTCCTCGCCTGGGCTCCCGCCTCCCGCCGGCTCCGCCCCCTACGCCGCTTCTCTCTGCCGCCCTCCGCACCCTCCTTCCGCAGCCTCCCCACCTTGACTTCGCTCCTCCCCGCCCCTACCCGTCTCCGGCGCCCTCTGTCACCGTGCTCCTTGGCCCGCTCTCCGCCTTTTCGTGAGACACCCTCTCGGTTCCCTATCCCGCGCCCTTCCACCCCTCACCTCGCTTCTCACGGTCACCTTGCACCCTTTCCGTCTCCCGCCTTAACCCCCTTTCTGCCCTCTCTCCGCTCTCCCTTTCCCTCTTGCAAGCCCCTTCTCCTCCCTTGGGTCCGGGCACTCCTGGGAGGGGCCCAGGCTGACTTGGGAAGAGGGGGATTTGGGTCCCGGCCTGGCTTACTGAATGCTGTGTGGACTTGGGCAAGGCAGTGCCCCTCTCTGGTTAGAGTCTTCAGTCGGTATCTGGAAGGAAGTGCTTTCAGTTGGAAACTTGTCTAACCCAAGACAATTTGCTGAGAGGCTAGAGTGCTCTGCAGTAAAACCTAGCGGGATTTTTTGTTTGTATGTTTGTTTTCTGATAAAAGTCAAAAAATATTCATGCTCATCTCAAAAATATTTAAAAATACAAAGTGTACAAAGTAAAAACCAAAAGCCCAACCTTATTCATTAAGTACTCCCTGAGCATCTGTCTTCTGCTGTGTCTGACGCTGTGCTTCATCGAGGAAACAGTAGGAAACAAAAAGTTTCTGCCTTCATGGAACATTGGAGGAGCAGACACAAATCAAGGAAATTAACAAGATTTCAGATAGTGATGAGTGCTATGGAGGCAATAAAATAATGGTTTCATGAACAGTGGCAGCGGGTCTCTTTGGATGAGGTGGTTAGGGGAGGAGCAAAGATCTGAATGGCAGTCAGGTGTAGATTAAGGGACAAGGAACTGGCAAGTGCAAAGGTGCTGGGGGCCTAACCTGCTTCCTGAGCAAGGGCAGTGGCCTTGGGAGCGGGGAGGAAAAAGGGGACCTCCCTGCTCACAACCCAAGGGTTATTGCAGTGGCAGTTTGGGTTATTATGTGATCAGACATTTTTCTGGAGCACATAAACATGCATATAATCCCCCTCCTTTTTTTTTTTTTTTTTTTTTTTTTTTTTTTAACAAAACTTCCTCCTCTATTCCAGGGCTGGTCTGTTCACTTCATTTAGAACTGCCTCACCTTCACTGGACTCAGGCCTGGGAGGGAATACAAAGTGCAGAGTCACAGACCTTGGGCCTCAAGGGAGAGCCTGATTCCAGAGACTTACCCATAAAAATTGTTATGTGTCACAAGCATGATTTCTAGAAGTGAGAGTGGGAAGGGTGATTGGAAGGCCAAAGGTCCATCTGCATTTCACAGAACCCAACAATGTCTGAGATTGTCCACTATTGTCCACTTTTCAGCCACCTAAAACCCAGCCCCTTAGGTTCTACTCCCAGCTCTGCCGTCTGACCCTCTGTGAGCCCTCCATTAAATCCTTTTCCTCTCTGAGCTGGGTCCGGGCACTCCTGGGAGGGGCCCAGGCTGACTTGGGAAGAGGGGGATTTGGGTCCAATCCCCCCGGTTTGCATCTCACAGTATGCAAACTGGGGGGATTGGACAAAATAACTTCCATTGAAGTCCAGTTTCACTTATACATTAAATTTCCAAGATTGTTAACTTTGCCCATGGAACCCTCAGTTTCTCCTTATATTAATAGAGCATGTTTACTTCAGGATCAAACAAGAGCACATGGAAAAACTCTTTGAGAAACAGAAGATGATTCTTTTCTGTTGAAATAATTGAGTCTATTGAGCCATTAGGGTTTTGTCTGATTATGTAAGTATTTCAACCCAGGGCACCCATTGCACAAGGGGCTTATTTCCATTACAATCCATGTGAAAGTGCCCCCTGGAGTTATGGCCCTGATTGAACTGCCCTCTGGATTCCGCCTTTCTATTGAGTAACTTTTTTTTAGCAGAGAAAAAGGAGCCTTGTGTGTCCCAGAAAAGCTAATGACAGCTCCCTGCTATTCTGAAACAAGTTTCTTTCTGATTTGCCAATTCAAAATGGGTACACTTAATGTGTGTAGTGTCTTCCCTAATCAGGTGACAGAACTCCTCGGAGGGTTTCATTGATCTCTTCTGTGTGTCCTGGCCTGGTGATTGCTTCTGGAGACACCTGACATGTCACTACACTGGATATTGGCCTAAATTATTTCTCTTTGAGAAAACAAGTTTCTTACATGAGCACTTTTCCCTTGAGATTCTCACATTGAAAGCATTAGGTAAACCCAGGCTGGGCACACCAGACATATGTCTCTCTCTTTTAAATTTTCATCTACTTATTTAAAAATTAATTTTAATTAAAATATATCACACATAGAGAAAGGTGCAAAGAAGTATAAATGTCCTTGAATTTCTACAAGTTGCAACCAGCACCAAGACCAAGAAATAGAACATTTCCAAAACCCTAGAGCCCCTGTCATCTTCTGGTCGCTTACCCCCAAAAGGGTAACCACTAGCCTGATTCCTAATTGCATATTGGCTTGTTTTTGAACTGTATAAAAATGGAATACAACATGCACTCTTTTACCTTCTTTTGCTCAAAATTTTATTTGTAAGATTCATTCATGTTGCTATGTGTAGTTGTAGGTCATTGTCATACCTGTAATATTCCATTATATGAATATAGCACATGTTACTGTTGATATAGACATTTGGGTTATCTCCAGTTTTTGGTTACTACAAATATTAGAAAATGTTGCTATGAACATTCTCAAATATGTACTTTAGTGAGCATATGTACCCATTTCTGTTAGGTAAATTCCTAGATGTGAAATCACTAGGCCAAAAGGTATGCAGTTAGTAGATGGCGCTAATTTTCTGAAGTGGTTGTACTAGTAATATCTGAGAGTACCAGTTGCTCCATATTCTCAACAATTGGCATTTCTACCTTTTAAAAACATTAGGCATTCTGATGGATGTATGGTGCTATGTATCTCATTGTGGTTTTAACTTGAATTTCTCTGTTGACAAATAAAGGTAACACTTTTTCATATATGTATTGGCCATTTTCATTTATTTGCACAAAAACATGGAAATATGCTTGTTTTATATATATATATAATGCATGAATATAAAAATGAATTTGAACTTAACACATAAAAAGCTAAAATTCCTCTAAAATCAATCCCTCACTCCCACTCCTATGCAATTCCTTCTGTTTTGAACACTGGGCTTGGACTTAGACCTGAATCTTAGCATTGGTCTGCCCTTGGCTTGTGTGAATTTGGACAAGTCCCTCTCTGGATCTCCCATCTCCAGTGACCTCTTTGCTATTCTGTCCATTGTTTTTGTGATTATAAGAAAATTCATGTGATGGGGACAGCCATTTGCCCCAATATCTATTCTCTCCATCTTCCTTAGCACTTGAACCCCTAAGTTTTAGCTGAGCACATGGATGGCTCGCTAGACTATTTTCCAGTCTTGCTTACACTACTAGGTGTGGCCATATGACTAAGTTCAGACAAGGGCAGGTGCACAGAAGTAATGCGTGTAGCTTTTGGGTTATGCCTTTGTAAAGAAGGCTCATGCCCTCCACTTGCCCCTCTCTTTTTCCTGCTGGCTGAAAAGAGGACCTGATGGTGGAAACTGGACCTGCCATTTTTGATCACAAGATGTGCTGATTTGATGACAGAACGAGTCAGGAGCCAAGACTTCCCACGCCATGTAGTTTACATAGCTCTGGACTGCTCAGAAAATTTCATCTTGAGCTATCGTTATTTTGACGTTTGTTATATCTACTGAACTTGAAGCCTGACTAATATAGAGCAACTGGGGAATGACTTTAAATTGGGTGTCAGGAGAGGTTATTTTGAGGAAGGGACACTTAAGCCAAGTTCTTAACAATAAAAAGGAGACAGCCATACAGACTTTGGAGTAAAGCATTTCCAGGCAAAGGGGACCACTGGTACAAAAGCTCTGAGACCTCACCACTATTCTGTGTGATGACAGAGACTATGTCAATCATAGTGCTACATCTCCTATGCCATTGTTTACAGTGACTGAGCGAAGAGGCCAGCCATATGTTCTGAGCAGGGCCAATCAGACCTCCAGAGATTTGTTATGTGAATGATGGGACATAAAGGATCTTTATCTGGGATTGTGAGTCTAAAGGACCAGCTAAGGATCATATTGCTGTTAAGTGGCAAAAGCCATTTTAGAATAAAGCTAAACTGAGGCAGAGAGCTAGGAAGGGACAGAGGCCTCCATGAGAGCCTTTGATCCTAGATCTAGCCACACCTGACCTTATTACAAACCAGTTATGAAAACCAATCATTTCCTTTTTTACTGCTTAGTTTGTCACTTTCAACCAAGAGTACCCAGAACAATATAGATTATGAGGTGCTGCAAATCACAGGTCCTAACATGTGGAATTGGCAGAGTCCACATGGGGTATGGAGCAGGTCAGGATTTCTCTTCTAGCTGGGAAATTGGCTGGTTAAAATGCCTGTTGCTTTTTGGCACCCCCAACCATATGCCCACTGAGCTTGTAGTTCTAAGGATCTTAGCAAAGCAAAAAGTGAGGATGATGGAATGTGTCGGCTATTTGGTATGACTTTCAGGAAGGTCCTACCAGAAAAAGACAAGCTCAAGTCCAAGATGGCACATCTGAGAAACGGAAAAACATCTGAAGAAAGGTCCCTTAGTGCTCACTAATTAGCTGTGATGCCTGGAAGCCTGAGAATAAAATGCCATGCCGATGGTAGAGGCTAAGTTCTCTACCCAGGGATAAAATTACTACTAGCAAGAGCAGGGAACACAGCAGGAGACAGAACTGTGCAGGAGCCAGATTGCCCCAGGACCCCCCAAACCCCTCCAGCTACCTGCCTGGTCATTATTGCCTCTATAGATAAAGCAAGGAGTTGCTGAAGGGGACACCAGGCTGGCACCCCAAGAGACAAGTCTTGACTCTAGAGGATGCCATTCACATAAACCATGATGCCTGAAGGCAACTTAATCCCTCAGTCTGGCCCACTACTGGAGTTAATAATAGCATCACGTTAGACCCATAATTTTGCTGTTTATTGGGAGGTGGTATGGTATAATGGTTAAGGTTAGAGGCCTTGGAATTTGGCTATATGGGTTGAAATCTCAGCTCTGCTGTTTTTGGTAACTGGAGTTCTAGACCCAGCACTGCCACAAACTTTTGAGTGGCCTTGGGTGAGACATACAATCTTTCTAGATACAGCTGCCTCATTCAAATCCCCTCCACCCTGACCCTCTTTCAAGCTTCTCTATCTCAGTAAATGGCCCATCAGTTACCCAGGAGCTCAAGCCAAGTCTGTCCTTCCTATCTAATCTACCTCCTATATCCATTCCTTCTCCATCCTGTCACTACTGCAGTCCAGGTCACGAAATTTCTCATTTGCTACAGTGCTGTCAAAATAGTTTTATAAAATGCAAACCAGAGTGAGTCATCCCCCAGCTTAAACGGCTTCAACTGGCTTTCCTTCCTCTTGGAAAAAAGTTTGAGAAAGCTGGCATGGCTTTTAAGCCCCTGCATGGTTTGGCCCCGGTCTCTTCACTCAGTTCAGGCCACTTCTTCCTCGGCCTTTCTCTGTGCTTCAGCCCCAGGATTCCCTCTGCCAGGAATGCTCTTCCCCGGACATGTTTTTGCTTAGTGGCTCATCTTTCAGGTCTAGGTTGTCAGTCCCTCAGGGAAGCATTTTCTGATCCTTCAAATTAGGTCAGGTCCTGGAAACCTTCATAGCACCTGTCATGTCACTGGTGACATGTGTGCCACCTGGTTCCCAGGGACACTCATTCCACTTAATGTTGTTACCCCTTGGTAGGGGGTCTGGATACAGAGAGTTGTTTGCTCCCTATGTCTCTCTGCATCTAGAACAGGGTCAGCACTTGTACTTGCTTGGCAATGATGAATCTGCGATACCCTTGAAGAACCTTCTCTTTCACACTAGTCATTTTAACCAGAAGAGAGCTCAGAGACTAGGGGCTACGAGACAGGAAGCCAAGAAGCTAAGACAGTCACAGGTTCTGGTCTGAGCTAAGTCCCAAGGCCCATCAATGGCTCATCTCCAATGAGTGCTTCGGGCCCCTAGGTGGTAAATCCAGACTTAAGCTCCCTAGAAGCTTTGTGACTCTTCAAGCCCTGATTTTGGCTGGCCACTTCCTATTGGCTGAGGTTAGGTCTTCAGTTAAGTTGGCCACAGCTCCAGGGAGGACTACCAGGAGTCAGAGGAGGCTGGTCTGACTGTAGGAGCTGCCAGGAGTTTATAATTCTAAATTTTAAAATGGGTTGTATTGTTTTATGGTCTAAATTGAACTTGCTTTGGGCCTGGAGGTGGGATTCCCTGTCACTCTGCAGATGGGCGGGTGGCCTTGCAAACAGGCCCCTCCTTAGCTGGGCCTTAACTTAAGCTAGAGGGAAACATTATGTCCTGTCAGTCTCAGAAGAAAATTTAAACCATTCATCCAGTTGCTCAAGTCAGAAACCAGGGAAGGCATCCTTATTTCCTCTTACTGCCTCATCTTTGACACCACCCCGATTTAAAGCATCAGCAAGATCTGTCTCCAAAATGTATCCTGAATACATTTGCTTCCTCCTATCTCCACTGCCACCACCATGGTCTGGGCCACCACCATTGTTCTCTGGGGTCTGCAGCAGCCTCCCAACCAGGCTCTCTCTTATCCTTCCATTTTCCCCACAGCAGCAGGATATGGGAAACTGGACCATACATAACTGGTTAAGATCCTTCAGATGGCTTTGTGTCAGATGCAAAATAAAATCCAAGCTTCCTAAAAGGTGCAGGATCTACCTTTCTAGCCTCCAATCCTGTCGCCCACCTTCCTCTTTACCCTGCCAAGCTCCCCTCACTGCAGGATCTTTGCACACTCCACGTCACTCATGCAGCTTCTGGTAAGCTTCCTTCTGCTCTCTGAAGGCTCTTTCCTCGTCAACCTCAGGGAAGGCTTTTCAACTGCCCTCTCAAGAGAGGCCTCCTCATCTGTTATCCTGTCTCATACCCTTTCTTTCCTTCAAAGCACTTAATACAATTTGTAACTGCTTTATCTGTTTTCTTGTTGTCGTCTGTCTCCCCCATTCTCCTTGTATAGATTCCATGCAGAGAGACAAGCTGAGGTCTGTCCTGCTAGATGCTCAGTAAGTACACCGCACCGTGCCTGGACACAGAGCACACGTTCTCAAAAAATACCTCTTTAATAAAAAGCCTTTTTGATGGCGACATCTCCAACAGTCAGGAACTCTCTTTGCCTCTGAATTTTGATCCTCGGGCAATGTTTCTGCTCGTTAATGAGTAATTATCTTCCGGGTGTATGGCTCAGGGCAGAACAGGAGATCTCCGGCAGCCTGACAATCCCTGGCCTGTGTGGGAATCATCTTTCAGTGGAATCACAGCAGATCTCAACTCTAAACCCAGGGATGTCAGTCTAGGCCTCAGTCTCAGCGCCCAGCAATGCTGCCAGAGGGCTCGGGCTTTCCAGAGCTTCTGAGGATCCACGATACAACAGCTTCCTCTTCCCCTAATGCTCCAAGCCCTTCTCCCAGGCTCCACTGAGCCTGTGCCAATACTCCCAGGAACTTTCAAGTCGAAGCCACACCAGAGGAAGGAGCTGGAGTGACAGAGGCTAGCCTCAGAGCCAACCCAGGGGAGCGTGGGGATGCTGGGGGAGCCCATGCAGATGTGGCTGTTGAGTGATAAGATTTGGTATGCTGGCAGAAAACACCCAGCAGTGCTGGGCACCCGCCAGCATGTGAGCATGAAGAGAGAAAGATGGCAAAGTTCTAAAAGCAGGATTTACTTTGGTTTTCACTTCTCCAAGGTCCCTGGACCTTTTTAAAGTTCTAGTTCTTGGTTATTGCACACTCTGTCTGTCATTCCTTCAGCCACTGCAATAGCTGAGGCGTGTAGTAGGTGATGATGATGTCGGCACCTGTATGGGGAGAGAAGCAGGGGAGGGGCAGGGCATCAGCTCTGGGCACGCTTCCTGGGAGCTGAGGGCCAGTGAGGGAAGAAGGCTACTGTGAAAAGGTAGTCGGTGGGCAACATAAGACTGAGCCCAACTCTTGTTGGTTCTAACTCTGTATGAACTGTGGGCAAGTCATCTTCTCTGTGTGGGCTTCAGTTGGGGAAATAGGTAAGCTGTAAGTTCCTTTCCCACCAGCAAAACCAGCTCCCAATTATGGAGTGATAAGCATATGCCAATTCCATATATCTCTCATTTAATCCACACAACAACCATGGACCAGGTATCTTATCCCAATATAGGTACTGAGGTTCGGAGAAGTGGCTAGGCCAAGGTCTCAAAAGCAGAAAAGGGGGCTCTGCTTTCTTCACTGTTCCATGTTCTGTTCTAGTTCCATGTCTCTTCCTCAGCCTGTGTCTGATTTAGATCCCTGGTATTTCTAGGCCTAAGACTCCAGGCTGTCTCACGACTTCAATTCCTTCTCTGAATGAAGTACCTATCAGTCCATGTGGCACGGGTCAAAAACCCCACCTCGGCCAGCTTACCTGCCCTGCGGAAGGCAGTCATGGCCTCCAGTACAGCAGCCTTGAGATCGAATGCCCCGGCCTGGGCTCCGTGCCACAGCATAGCAAACTCTCCAGAAACATGGTACACGGCGAGAGGAAGCTGAGGGTGCTGCAGAGAAGCAGCAGTGGGCAAAAGTGGGGGGTGGGTGTGCCTCTGGGAGTGTCCCTTCCTCTCCGCCCAATCTGTGACCATCTTGAGCCCCATACTTTGAGTAACTGATGCTGGCAGCCTGGCCCATTCTTGAACTGTTAGAGCAGAGCTGTTAAAGGCTCCCGCCCACTGGTGGTTCCTGGGCAGGGGCAGGGAGGGGAGGATTCCTATTTAGGGGCAGATTGCTTCCAACTCTAAGATTCTGCAGTCCCTTAATCTAAGGTCCCAGAGTCTCTGGACACACCCTCTCAACTCCCTGAGTCCCCCTTTGTCTCTGCTGTGCTTACCTTGTCCTTCACCTCCCGCACAATGTCCAGGTAGGGCATCCCCGGCTTTACCATGAGCATGTCAGCTCCTTCCCGCACATCCCGGTCCTAAGGGATGAGGTATGATGTGAGCAGTACGTGGGAGGTGAGGTGAGAGGGAGACAAGCTGGGTGGGGCTCAAGCTCTGGTCACTCACCACGGCTCGGAGGGCCAAGCCTCGTGCTCCGGGTGGCAGCTGGTAGCAACGCCGGTCTCCAAAAGCTGGGCTTGATTGAGCCGCGTCCCTGGAAGCAGAGACATTGAGGTAAGCTCCAGCTTTGGGCTAACAGGTCAAGGATTTAACAGAAGACCCCCACCGGTCCCCACTCACCGGAAAGGTCCATAGAAACAAGAAGCAAATTTGGCACTATAGCTCATCACTGATACCTATGGGGAGACAATGAAGGTCGAGGCTCAGTTGGCCCTTTCCAGATGCCCCTCAGGGATGTGGCAGGAAAAGGACCCAGGATGGGAACTAGAGTGCCTGTGTTCTAGCCCCTTTGGAGCTCTGGGCCTTGATTTCCCCAACCGAGGTACAGAGGTTGAGAGAGATCCCAAAGGCCTCTCCAGTGCTGTCTTCAGTTCTGTGATTCTTGGCAGATACAGGGGCGGGGCTGGTCCAGGCTCTCTCCCCTCCCCAACGCCCCTCCCCGCACTCCCCCGCCCCTACCCTGTTGCCAAATCCATGTGCCATCAGAGCCTCCTTGATGGCTTCCACGCGTCCATCCATCATGTCCGACGGGGCTACCACCTGACATCCTAAGGGGCAGAGGGTGGCCTTCAGAACTCTGGGGCCCTCCTATCCACTCTGCCACCTCCCTGGCCCAGAGGTGCTCATCCCTGCTGGTGTCTCACTCACCTGCCTTGGCATAGGCCAGTGCCACCTCTGCCAGCCGCTGCCGGCTCTCCTCGGCCCGGAAAACCCCATTTTCACTCAGAAGCCCTGCAGGTCAGAATGCTGGGTTTTAGGGAGCATTTTAGGCCCTGGCCTGTCCCTGCCATGGGGAGAACTGGGAAGTGGGAGTGCAGGTGGCAGGAGGGAACTCACCGCAGTGACCATGGGAGGTGTAGGGGCACAGGCAGACATCACAGGCCACCAGGAGGCTAGGGAAGGTCTTGCGCAACAGACAGATTGCCCTGATAGCTGGGGAGTCGTCCGCGTCGGCTGCAGAGCCCCGCTCATCCTAGTGGCAGGGGAAGGACGAAGCAGTGTGTCTGTCACATGAAGCCTTCGGGAGGCACAACAGAGCACAGCTCTAGCCCTCTCCTTTTATGACCTCAGATTCTGGACGAGGAGGCACAGTGAGGACTGCCCCCATTCTGCAAAGGGGACTCGACTTGTCCAGTCAGGGTGTCATAGCCCTACTTGGTTTCCTGACCCTACATGGGCGCTGTCAAAACAGCAGGTGCCATGTCCATTCACTTGTGGCTGCAAGGCCAGCACAAGACTAGAATGAAGGTGAGGTCACTGTGGAACCTGAGCTCGCCCTCACCCAACCTCCCCTTCCACTCCCCTTTAACTCATCCTCCGATTCTTCACCTTGGGAACGCTGCTGGGGACTCCAAATACCAGGACACAGCGCAGGCCCTCTTCCACCAGGGGCCTCAGCATCTCTTCTAGCCGGTTCACACCATACCTGCAGGTGCGGTGGAGGGACTGAAGTGAGGTGGATCCCAGGCAAGGGCCCACCCCATTCTGCCATACTGTGTCTCTGTGAAGAGCCAAGCTGGACATGGCTCCAGGAGGACTCAAGCGCCATAGTACAGGGAGGGGCAGGAATGCCCCACCAAATAGATGGGGAAGGTGAGGCCCCAAGCAGCAGAACTATGGAATTCAGCTGTGGAAGGCCCCTCCAACATTCTTATTGAATTCCCATTTGAAGTTCAGCTCTCCTCTGCAAGACTGCTAAGACATTTCTGGTGATTGATGGGTAGCCCATTACTTTATGAGGCTGCCTCTTCTGTTGTGGAACAACTTTGACCCTGAAAAAACCCTTTTCTCTAATGAGCTGAAGTCAGATTCTCTGGATTCTCTACCTCCTGGGTCTGCTTCTGCTTCCTGGCACCTCCACCTATAACACCTCTCCCATCATTGTCCCCCTGCCTTCCCCACCGTGTCTCCTACCTGGCCACTCCTGGGAGGCTGGCGATAGGCTGTACGTCATCAGGAACATCCCTGCAAGAGTGGGGGTGAGCTATGGATTGGTAGCGGTGGGAAGGGCCAGTGGTGAGAGAGTGACTGGTGGGGGAAGGTTTTGGGGAGCTGGGAAGGAATATGGAAGTAGAGATGGTGGGAAGAGAATGGGGGTCCAGTGTCTGGTTCCCCTGTCTAGCCAAGCCCAGGGTCTGAAATAATAGGAACAACAACAACAACAACAAAACAGTGAACGATAAGATCAACTATACTGAGTAATCATAGAAAGCAGTAAAGTGGTTAAAAAATTGGACTCTGAAGCCACAAGGTCTTCACTTGCTATTACAGCCACTTACAGACTGGGTGACCTTGGCTAAGTCACACCATCTCTTTGAGCCTCAGGCCCTTTACCTATATCCTGGGTGGATCCATTCATTCAGTCAACAAATATTTATTGAGCACTTATTATATGCCAGGTACTGTGTTAGGCTCTGGCGATACAACAGTGAACAACACAGACAAAAATCCCTGCCCTTGTGGAGATGACATTCTAGGGGATAATGTCCACAGCTTTCTTATACAGATGCTGTCAGGACTGAATGAGATAATAGATGGAAGTGCTTAGCATAGCGCCTAGTATACAATAAGTGCTCAACAAACGTCAGCCATTGCTATTATTAATAGTCATGACTGCCATCTCTTACATGTACATAGCAGTTTATAACCTAACATCTTCTCAGCTTTCGTCTTATTGTAAAAGCTCGGGATGGCAGGTAAGGGTTATTCTTGTTTTCTTAATGAGAAGATCGTGTTCTTTTCACATTTGTTTCGTTCCTAAGATGGCTGTCCTTAACCTAGCGGGCCACTTCCAATACCTTGAGCTCCAAGCCAATAGCTCACTTTATCTCCCAAAATAACAGACGCCTGCTTCAGTCACATACACACCCACCGACCCACCCCCGCATCAGAGAGCTGGCGCATTCTGGGGACTCACGTGACAAAGATAGGGTAGATGAGGTTGGAGGCATGGAGGGTGGTGGCAGCTGCCTGCCAGGTCCGAAGCAGTGGGTGGAAGTAGCCGCTGTGCAGAACCGACTGGGGCTGCATGGTGGGCAGTGGGGGCGCAGGACAGCCAGCTAGCTGGTTGTAACTGAGGGCTCCCGAAGTATCTGCTGTGTGCTCAGCTCTGTGGGGGCAATGAGAGACACGTGAGACATGGTCCTTGTCCCCAGGAAGTGGTCATATACCCCCAGGCTCTTCGAGATTCCTGCCTCCCCTGCGCTCTACCCGAGTACCCTTTTGAGTGTGGGTCACCAATCCCTGCCACTCTATAAGTGGAGAACTGAAAGCAGGCCTTAAGAAACTTTCATAGCAATTTGAAAATTTAGGTTTGTACTTGATATGATCTCTCTTTTTCATTTCAAATAACATTTTTCTAGTAATTAATGTTTATTTTGTTTTATCAAAGAATCAATCTGTGATGGACTGGAAATTAGAATGAGAAACACTGATCTAGCTAACATTTAAACTTTGTTTATTCCATGAAAAATGTCTATATGCTTGGCAGAAATTTTAGATAAGCCAAAAGAGAAAAATCTCCTGTAATTCTACCTCTAGAGAAAAGCACTGTTAACCCCTTGGTATATGGACTTCTTGTCAGGCAAGACACACACTGAGAGGATTAAATACCACCATACCTGGCAGACAGGCAGACAGATGCCCTGAGGAGTAGCCACTGATATAGTCTTTTCCATCCCTAGAGCCTCCTGCTGTTCCCCAAACACAAGGCATGTTTGGCCGGCTTCTGGCTCTGCACACCATGTTCCTTTATCTAGAGGGCTGTGTTCTCTCTGCAACCTCCCCACCCCAAATCCTATCTGGTTCTCCACAAGGCACCCCCGACTTCCCTCTCCCACTAAAGCTTCTCTTCTTGCCCAGATCACATTCTCTCTTATATAACAGTTCTTTGTGGACCCACCTTATCTCATTCCAGTAGACTGAGCTTTTTGCAGGGCAGGGTCCATAGTGAGTTCATTTTTGCTCCCTGCCCCCAAACACTCTGCCACATAGTAAATATTTAATTACAAGAAATACTAGACAGTATTCCCTAAATGCCAGATAAGTAAGGGATATAAGATAGAAGAAAGCTGGGGCATTATCATTTGTTTCTTGAGCACCTACTGTGTGCCAGGCCACACAGGACATTGGCACACTTACTCATCGAGTTGGCACTACAGTCCTGGGAGGGAGGGCTGACTGAGTGCACCTAGGAAAGGCGGAGCCTACCAAAAGAGAGTCGTGCGTTCCAATGTGAGTCTGGAGGTCAGAAGGAGCTTGTTGAAAGATGAGGACTTGAACTTGGTTTTGCAGGATGAGTGGGTTCAGCTAGGCAGTGAAAAGGGGGTGAACATTTCCTCAGCAAAGGAAGAAGGGAGTAAAGGTGGGGAAGGGGGGATGGTCGTAGACTCTTCTCAGGACCTGAGGTGGTAATCGAGCCAAGTGTGGAGGGGAGAGGATGAGAGGGGGCCAAGCTGAGGACAGGGAAGATTTCTGACTAGTGAGTGTGGGAGTGGTCAGAGCCAGGCTTTGGGAAGAAAATTCTCACAGCCTGAGTACAGCAGATTGGAAGAGAGAAGCACAGAAGCTGTGGGGTCAGAGGGGCGGAGAAGGAAGGGCCATCATAAGGCTGCCAAGAGGCAGTCTCTTGGGGTGGACGCTCGAAGTTTGTTTGACCTGGAGGGCGACGGAGACAGGGACAAGGCAGGAAGGGGGCAGCGGGGAGCAGAGCTCCATTTCAGACACTTCCTTTTGGAGGTGTGTATAGATGTTGATGTGAACAAAACCAACTCTCTCTTTGTATGCCTGCTTTTGTTTTTCCATGCTGAGAACTCTGACCTAACTAGTCTCAGCCAGTACCAAAGTCTCAGTTAATGATTAGCTGTGTCCTGTAAGCTTACATAATTTAACCTTAAAGATTCCTGTTAGTAAACGGCCAGAATGGCATAGCAACCGAGATAAATATCAAACTAGTGTTGGCATCAATTCTAAACAATTATCCATTATGAGACCACCTGTCTTATCCTGCATTCCTGTCTTGTACTGCATTCTTTGTCCCCTTGTCTTGTCAATCATTAGTAGTTCAGCTATACTATAAGATATTTACTGTAACAACTACCTAGCAGCTGAGAATAATCTGTGCAGGCTGCTGCTGGGTCCTCTATTCTACTCCAATCTAATCTTCCTGTAAGTAAATTACCCTGTAATAAATTCTGTTATTCAATGGACTTGCCTGCTTCGTTTTTCAGTCTTAAGACACCTTTACAGTTCATTGGTCACTATATCTCTACTCTACCTTCAAACAAGGTGCCTAGGGGAATATCCGTTAACTGAGTAGGTTAAAAAAAAAAAGAGCCACCAATCTCTCCTGTGTAAATGGAACCTCAAAGTCCAGAGAGGTAGGAACTTACCCAAGATCACACACTCCCTGGGCCTGGGGGTGGGTCCTTTAGTACACTGATGATGGCTGCCTTCTAGGCACCTTTAGCTCCCTCCCAATCAGCTCTGGGGCCTATTTTATCGGATCCTCTTCCCTGGCAGGGCTGGGGTTATCTGGAGCCACACAGGAACCCACCCTACCACCCCGCCCTTGAGCCAGCCACATCATGACACAGGAGTAAGCCAAGCCTTCCCAAAGATACCCCAACCCCCAAATGAGCAATCATTCGACAGTTACAAAGTTCTGAGTGCTCATTTTGTGTAAGATTTTACTCTCAGGTCTGCCAAGGATTGGCCTAAATCAGAGAGGTTAAATCACTTGCCCAAGACTACACAGCTAGTTAGTAATCGAACTAAAATTTGAATTTGTTCTAGATAATGAGTGCAGGGTTTTGTCTACTATACTCCATAGTACTGGTAAAGACTTGACTGAGTAGGTGTCTCTATTCCTCTATTATCTTTGCCTTGGAGGCTAGAGAGATGGAGGAAACAAGAGAAAATATACCATGTGTGTCATGTGCTGGGCACTGGACTAGGTACTTTATATATACTGTATACATTATTTCATTTAATTGCAGAGAATCATTCTAACTTTTAGCCATGAGGAAATGGAGGCTCAGAGAGGTTAAGTGACTTGCTCAACGTCATTCTGAAGTCAAGTCAGATTGGTCTACACATCTCTGATTCAATATTCAGAGAACAACATTTGTAGTAGGCCTTTGGCTTCTGGAATCCAAAGCTGCATTCCACTGTCCTTTGCTCTGCATCTCCTTTAGAATGCTGAGGAAGCAAAAACCTTCTGTTTATCAGAAGCAACAGGGCAGGGCTGCCTAGGAGCTTTGCAGTCTGAATTTTATCCCAGGGAGACTGGAGGTTGGGGGTGGGGGACAAGGGAGGAGGGAGGCCTCACTAGGGCAGTTCCACTTTAAACTTTTTTTTTTTTTTTTTAATTTTAGAGTTCACAGAGAGATTAGATTTGAGAAATGAGTGTCAGTAATGAAAAAATTAAAAAGTTGAAAATCACCAATCCTGTTTATATCTTACATTCTGATGTGGAAAATTGGGTGCAGAGAGGCGACAGGACTTGTCTGACATCACGCAGCAAGTCAGGTACAAAGCTGGGCTTGACCATGGGGTCTTCTGGCTTCTAGCCCAGTGCCCTGTGACCTACACCATACACGGCCATTCTAGTACAACAGGTGCTTAATATCCGTGAAGTAGAAAAACACTCGACCAACAGAGATGTATCTCTGTTTGCAGAGCCAAAGCCAGGTGGAGGTTTGGATTTCCAAAAAAGTTCTTCAAAGGTTGGGAGATTTTCACACACTTGGGAGGGCACTTCTCCCAAATCAAAGGAGCTTGCAAGCCACAGCTTAAATCCTATTATACTACACTGAGATCAAGAGCAAGTCACCAGGGGACCCAGCGCCTACGGTTGCCCACATTAGAACAGGTTAGCTTAATTGGAAGGTAGTATACAGTGGTGCAGAAAGAACCATGTTTCAGGGTCAAACAGCCCCAGGTCTGTGCTCTGTGCACGCCTTTGAGCAAGGTTACTGCCTTTGAAAGTCTTCATTTTGTAATCTATAAAATGGGAGTGATACTATCAAACTAGCAAAACTGCAGAGAAGATTAGATAGGGAAGAGGTACGTGCCTAGCTGCACGGTAAACATGTAACTACTTTTATATTAAAACTAAGCTAAAACTAGGTCTCTTGGCGTGCTCCTGGCGTGCCATCATAGCTGTGCCTTCTGCACCACACCCAGAAGGGTGAACTTTCACCAAACCTGTGTAGACCACAAGGTCTTCCAAAATATCCAAGGATGGTGTGTGTGTGTGTGTGGGAGGGAGGGGTCCCCTGCCTTCCAGCAGCTTATGTGGGAAGAAGAGAAATAATCTGCACACACATGCTATAGTAGAGGGGTGGACCAGGTGCTATGAGAGGAATCTGTGTCTCTGGAAGTCAAGGATGGCTTCATGGAAGAGGGGACATTGAGGGATAAGTAGCTTTTCATACTGATTGAAGGTAATCTCCTTCCTTTGAAGGTAATCTCCTTCCTTCGAAGGCAACTTCCCCAACCTGAGAGTAACCCGTTGGACCCCGAGAGCTGCCACCAGCAGGGGCTGAAAAAGAGCTGCAGCGCCAGAACTCTCCATGTTATTCTCGGTTGAGGATACCAGAGGCTGTGGTCTTGGCACAGAGGGGTGGGAGCTGTTGCCAGCTTGGCAAGCTCTGCCATTAGTTGGGGAGTAGGCAGTCAGGAGGGCCAGCTAGGTAGGAGGTGGCCAGGGCTGAGAAATCCAAAGCCCCAGAGGGGCGTAGAACAGCAGCTGTCATGCAGTACTGAAAAGGAACCAACTTGTTTATTCAACCCTCATTTCCTGAATCTCTACTCTGGACCTGCCCAGTGCTACATACAGGAATTAAAAAGAGGAGTGAGACCTAGGCCTTGACCTAGGGCTTTGAAGAACCCAGTCTCCTCTGAGCTTAGCTATTTGGAGCTATGAGGAGAATTTGCAGGTCCATAGACTCCTAAAACTTCTTGGCTAAGAGGATCTTTAAAATTTGTTGATTACATCATTGAAATGATGGTGAAACTGGGCTCATAGAAGAACAGACACAGGCTTAAAATCACCCAAGGGGTCAGTGGCAGATCTAGGACTAGAATTCTGGACTCCAGCAGCCCAGTTCTCAATGCCCACTATTACCCCTTGATGCTTTAAGTATAGATTTCAAAGCTCACAGCAGAGTTGGGTTGTGGAGAGCTCTGAGTGAAGGGGTTGGGGGAGAGAAGTAAATAGATTGGTGACTTTGGACGAGGCTGCAGCTGGCAGCGTAATGGTAAAGTGCGTGGGTTTTGGAGTCTGTACACATGGGTTCAAATCTTAGTTCTGTCACTTTCCAGCTGTGTGACTTCAGTTTCCTCATCTGGTAAATGAGGATTCGAACCGCCTTCAATGGGCTGTTAAGACTGAATGGGCCAATGCCTGTAACGTACGTACAAGCATAGCACAAAGCGACTGTTATTATTTCCACCTCCCTCCTACATCAGCGATGGCACTGCGCGCTCTGCATTTATATAGAGACTCCACCAGCAGTCTCCAAGGGAGTGGACCTCAGAGAGGAAACGCAGAACACGGACCGAGACCCCCAAAGGCTACGGCCACGCGGAGACCCCAACCCCTGCTGCGGCACGACAATCTACCTCTAAGAGACCAAACACGGGCCCCACAGGACGGGTCCCCCGCTGCACTGCCAGCGTTTCAGGTGCACAGCACAATTTAGGTCTGGAGAAGCTGGATTCTTGGTGCTAAAGCCCCCACCTCCAAGTCCGCCATCTCCCCGAGTCCGGACCCCGCTCACCTGCCTCCCTAAGGGCGCCGAAGAGACGGTCCCGCTACCGCTGTCGCGCACTCCCCGGGCCCACGTGGGGGCGGGGAGGCTCTCCCGGAAACAGGCCCCTCCCCCCGCCAACGTGCAGGCCACGCCCCCTGAAGCACTTTGCGGGCGGGCTGCTCCTCTCCAGCCGCGGCCTCGCACACGCACGTCAGGCGTGAGGCCTGGCCAATCGAGTGTGCCGAAGGGCTGGAGAGCCCGCCCCTCCCCACGCTAGTGCCCGCGTATGGGTGGGGAAAGCCCGAAGGAGCCCACGTGAGGGGCACCAGAGAGGCGCAGGGGATCCTACGAGTGAACCCGTCTTGCAGTCCTCTTCCCAGTCTAGCTCATACTTGGTGTTGGTTAATTATTTGTTGAAAGAATAATTGGACGTCAAAGACGTTAAAACAACACCGTAATGCCTAACATAATAGCTAAGTCCATTTTTGCGGACCGAGCATTTTAAAGTTGAGTTCAGCAGCAGGCTGCCTTCCAAGTTTTCAGAGAGAATTTATTCCAGTGTAATTGCGCAGGGTTTACTCTGTGCCATGTTTTGGGAGATGTGATGTGAATGACAGGGGTACTTTGGGCATCAGACCTATGATGGTTACAATGGGAGATCTAACCGGAGGGCTGGGGCAGAGTATGTGCAGGGGCAACAGGAACCTACTGAGGCTTTTGGGGCTTGGGTGAACTGGTAGAATTGGGTGGGTAGTATGGGTCCGGATCAATGCCCTAGCAATGGAATGCCTTTATAAAGGTGAATAAGAGATTATTGAAAAGTTGACTTTAAACTGTAGAGGATGCCAGTGAATTGTACACTTATTCTCAGATTTGCTTTTCAAAATCTGTAACCGAAACCTGTTTTATACCTCTTTATTATTTCAAGTTAAAGAGGTAGAGAGACTTAATACTATGGAAATATGACACTGCTTAGTTTCCAGCTACTGGAGTTCTGATCTATGTTTAAATAACAAAGGTGGTGGGAAGGAATGAGGAAGAGTGAAGAAATAAAATGAAGTCACTGTGATCAAGCTGCTAAATTGTTACAATCAAGTAAGCCGAGGCAAGAGGAAATGATTCTATTATTGCTTTGACTAGCCTGGGAACTTAAACTTTTCAGTGTGCATCAATGCCTGGATGTACATTAACTCCACTGATAACCATCTGAGCAACTCAGGAAAGAATATCCCATTAATCAGACTGATACCCGGAAGATTATCATTTTGGATCAAGCCAGAGTCTAAGAATGTGGGACTGATTCTTCTCAAAAATGTACTTTTTATTATAAAGCTTTTCTTCTTCTGAGTACTTTGGGTATTGCCTAGTTGTTTCCTGTTTCCAGTTTGCAAACCCTAAGACCTTTGAATAAAACTTTGTTGCTTTTAATTTTAGCAAAGCCTCCTGATTCATTTATGCCCAGTTGACAGGAAGTAATGTGTTGTGTGCACTGGAGTCAGGGATAGTACCATATATTTCACATTCATTTATCTAATTTTGATGACAATATCCTCATTTTATAGATTGGGAAAACAATTGTTAGGGATAAATAATTTGCTCCACATCATACTGGGCTTTCTCTGCAGTGCCTGCTAATTAATCATGCTCCTTCAACTCTAGGGTAATTACTGTTCATCCCCCCACTCCATTTAGATCCCCTGCCCAACATTTCTTTCATGACACCTGTTCCATGTCTGAGTTTATTGATAACTGAAAATAATTAGGACTATCTAAGATCCCAGACTCAAAAAATTTTAAATGTTGCTGTTTGGTGTAATCTATTTTTCCTCTCATTCTTGATTGAAAGATCTGTTCCTACCCCCAACTCCCACTAATTTTACCTTAATCTTTCACTCTGATCCATAAGAGTATGAATGCAACAATATGAATGTCTTGAAACAACGTTGAGCAAAAGGATTCAGACATAAGAGTACACATTTTATGATTTCGTTTACATGAAATACAAACAGGCAAAATTAATCTGTGCTGTTGGAAGTCAGGACAGCAATTACCACTGGGGAGAGTGACTAGAAAGGAGACCAAAGGGGCTTCTTAGGGTGCTGGTCATATTTATTGATGTGAGGGTGAATTATATGAATGTGCTTAAGTTTGTGAAAATTCATCAAGCTCTACACTTTACCTGCACTTTTTAGTAATTTTAAAAAAAGTAAACAACGAAAAAACATAAAAACCCATTAAACTATTGTGCCTCCCACATATGTACATGGGATTTTGCTAAATGCTGTGAAGAGCATAAAAAGAAACAAAGATTAGTAGTTGCCAGACACTGGGGAAGAGAGGTGGGGAATAACTGCTTTGACGAGTATGGAATTCTGGAATGATGAACGTTTTGGAACTAGATAGAAGTGGTGGTTGTACATCATTATGAATGTGCTAAATGCTACTGACTTGCTCATTTTAAAATGGTCAATTTTATGTTCTGTGAAATTGATCTCAATTAAAAAAGAAAATTGATTCACCAAATGCCATATGGTATTCTGGGGTGGATCCTGGAACAGAAGAAGATTGTTAGTAGAAAAACTGGTGAAATACAATAGTTTGGCCAATTTTATTGATAGTTTTTTTTCCTGTTTTGAGAAATGTACCACGGTTATGTTAAGATGTTAACATGAAGAAAAGTTGGGCGATGGTTATATGGGAACAGTACACTACGCAACTTTTCTGTAAATATAGAATTGTTCCAAAACAAAAATTAAAAAAGAAAGGCTGTTGGCCACTGTAATAGGATCCCAGCTTGCATAAATTAGTGATAAGATCTCGAGCAAGTTGCTTCTCTGCAGCAAAAATAGATTAGGATACACAAGTAATTTTGCATGGGTAAGGATGGTAACCCTCTCTCCCTCCAAATCCAGGTCAGAATCACCAGGAATGAAGAGCTGTGATTAAAAACAATGAGAAACATTACCTTAGCCTACTGAGGAATCTTCAAAATCCAGATACCACTACAGGGATGACAGAAGTGAGAAAACTGATGGATGACCTCAAAAATTCTTTCCAGTTTTTAAATTCTGACTTTTCACTCTCAGGAAACATAACTTTTCTTGGGTAGTCAAAGTTTGGTTAAGAACTAAAGCCATGTGGGAGTTTTTTTGGGGAATTCATTTTTGATTGGAGCCTTATGTTGGAGTAGAAGCAGATTAGAATAGATGGCAAGGCGAGCCCTCTTTAAGCAGGCTTTGAATAGGTTTAAGCATAGATTTGATTTACTAGCAAACAGTAAGGGACTGTAACAAAGCAATGTTCCAGGAAGATCCACTTGGCAAGCAGAACACAGGGGAAGCTGAGATGAAGCAGGAAACTGAGCCCAAAGGAAGCCACAGGAGTCCAGATAGGACTAGAGGACTTAGCTGAGTGGTGTTCATGGGAAATAAACAATATTTCTGCTGTGGAGAAAGAAAAAGCCACTGGGTCTAATGATGGTTGGAGTTCTATCTTTGTGAAATGTTATATGTAAATTCATGATTTGAGAAATCTATGTAGATTAGAGAGGTAATATAGCATTATAGTTGAGATTATGGGGATAAGAGCAGTACGCCTTCATAGGGTTTACGAGTTAATACTTGAAAGCATTTGGAAGAGTGCCAGGCAGACAGGAGGATCTCAGTAAATGTCTGGAGTTGCTGAGCATCTATATGTACAGGGTGCTGGGCAGAGCCATGGAAAGCTCTTGCTGTGACAGAAGAGCAGTGCCCTTGCCTGTGAAAGAGCAGCATCTGCTGGCCATCCAAGGTGATGCAGGATCCCATATTTACAAGGGTCTGGCCCAGTTCATAATCCAAACAAACGTTGTAAAGGGCATGGTCAGTGGGTCTTTCCCAAAAGCACACTACAAACAAGCAGGATGAAACAGTAGTCATTGCTTTGAACAAGAATGCTCTTTATTTGTACAAAGCACTATAATTTTCTCAACATTCTTCACTCATTTCAACAATCTTCACTGTATTCATTAAACAAATTAACAGTGTCAAACTACACTTCACTACCTGTCAACTGCCTTAGAGACAAATATGTGCTTGGAGCACTAAATGGAAAGAAAAAAACTAAGAAAGGTCAACAGAGATACTTTAGAAGCAGTTAAAAAAGACTGTTGGTGTGTGGGGGGGGATTAGATTCCTGAGTGCCATTGGATTTCCCTTAAGGTTTGGTGAGGTTTACAAAATCACTTTTAAAAGACATAAAATTGGAACTAAAAAATCAGAGGAACCTGCACTTCGGGATATTAAGTAGGTTAACAAAGTTTCTGGATTGGCAAAAGTGAGAAAAGGAGGGAGAAAGTGGGAATGGGGAGAAGAGAGGCAGAAGAGAAACAAAAATAGAAGCACAGGAGAAAGCTGTGCCTAGAAAAAATAAAGTTTGGAACTTGTTATGAATTGGAAGAATGAAAAGCCATAGTCACAAGCCTAGGAGATAGACTACAAGATGACAAAGCCTGGAATTTTATACCTTCCAGGTGCCGATAAATCCTAAAACTAAACAGTAGCAGACAGTGAAGTGCATATAAGACTAAACCATCTTCTAAGAGTAAGACACTGGCATACTTCTTGACTAATTCCACTCTATACTGCCAATTTAAAAGCATATATGCCCAGAGTGCAGCCACCCCACAGGTCAAATGCCTGTAGGCAATATAGAAGGGCCCCAAGCCCCATGGGTCTGTAAAACCAATATTCAATTGTCAAGTGAAAAGACCACAGCTTTTTAGTAGTTTCCTAATGCTAAGCCATTCTGACCACTTGTAATAAGCTAGTATTGCCAAATACTGTATAAACAGGCTGACCATGATCTAAACCTCAATTTTTCCTGAGCTTCCGACTGCCTCAGTGATCTGGAACACAGCAAGTGGGAGGGAACTGGGAATCAAAAACGGCTTAATCATATATATAAGTAAACAAAAGAGATCAAACCAATTGATTAAATTATCCATTTAGAATCCCTCTTGCCAAAAAGTCATAACCTTTAGACTGATTAAGCATAACAGGATTCTGCTACTTAGATGCTCTGAGTCTGGGAAGCCCTGGTTTTGATAATTATAGCCAGTTTTCATTTTGATCTTCTCAGGCTCTTCAGCCTCAGGCTGCTCAGTCCAGTAGGAAAAAGTTTCATATAAACATATACCACATTTCAGAGTAGTACCTTCGAGGTGCCACAGTCTCCTCACTCTATTCAGTTGTCTACTTCCTCCTCTTCGTTCTGTTCTTCTTCTTCCAGTCTTTCCTCATCTTCGTCATTGTCCTCGTCCCTACTCTTGTCTTGCTCTTCTGAATCTGTTTTTCTGTCTTTGTCCTTCTTCTTTTGCTCTGAGGCTTCCTTCTTGCCTTTCTGTTCCCTCCTATATGCTGTTAAGGAGGAAGGAGGTAGGCAGGGTTGAACCAAATGGATTGCCGCCACTAATTCGACTCAATAACTGGAAAAGCTGAGGCAAAGAGGGAAAAATAACCTGCCCAGTATTATAAAACAGACCCAAGGCGGTACCAACTGAATTGGTTCTGAGTCACATCTAATACTTGCTTAGTGGACTTAAAAGGACCCAAGGTGAAAAGACTTAGGACCAGGTGAACAGGTAACACAGGATGAACATCTACTTGACTGAGAAAATAAAAAGGTCATTACCTTCCAGAGCTTCTTTTAACGGGGTAATGAACCGCTGGAACTCCATCTCCTCCATGGCTGAGAGCACATCACTGGCATTCAGTGTCTTGCGTTTCCCTTTCATTGCGAAGTTGTTGGCACTGAAACAAACAAAAAAAATATTAAGGGCCATCAGACCCTGTCTTGCCGCCTATAGAATGGGTGGAAAAAGGAGACCCAGAGATGGAATGAGAAAGCCCATGTCTTAGATGCATGGATTTATGTGATATGGTAACTCTCTCCTTTCCTGTACAAAAGGATTAAAGCAAAGTTATTCTGGTGTTTTACTTGTTACAGAACTTGCAAAAACTAGATGAGAGCTGTGAACCTCCCGCCACTGAAACATTACGGGGGGGGGGGGGTTGTGGACTAAAAGCCACAAACTCCGACCCAGGAAGTCTCTCTGCATCTCCCTTATGCCACAGTCCCAGCTAAGCTCTAATTAGCTGTGCCCGCCTCACCAGGATGTGGCGTACAGCACGAAGACGCTGGCGGCGCGGGAAATGGCGCTCCGGGCCTCCTTGGAGATGTTAACACCGTCTGGGAGCTGTGAGAAGAGAGGGGGTGAGAAAAGCTGCCGGCCCAGGGCCAGCTTCCTCCACTACCCGTTCGTCCGTCCCTGGCTCATCTGTCAGTCCAGATGCTCACCGCCTCTTTGATGATCCTTGTGATGACGGCATTGGGTAGATTTAGGTCCTCGGGCCTCTCCGCCATTGTCGCCGCCGGGGCCGGCCCTCCACCCCAGGCCTCTTCTTCAAGCACCTACCACGTCCGGACTTCCCGCGTCGCCAAGGTCTGACCCAACGAGGCTTCCGTCCCGCCCCACGTTGCCCACATTGTGTCCCATACTGCCCCGCGCGCTACACCCTCCCTCTTCCACCAGTTCCGCCTCCACCTCAAGTTGCCGGTACATCCGAACGTTCCATGCCGATGTGGTTTCGGGCCGCCGAGACTTCTGTCCGGCCCCACTGACATCCGGCGTCCTTTCCCAAGTCTTTTGTCTGCTTCAAGCCACCATCGTGTCTGGAACTTTATCACGAAATTAAGTAGGGCTCACTGGGGCTTCCGTCCCTTTCCCATAGTGCTATGCGCTGCTGCCTGGCGACGGCGCAGTCTGGCGGCTAGCTTGGGAGACTGAGGCGAAGACTGAGCTGGTGGGGCGGGGCTCCTTTGGATGAGAGGCGGGGCCTGGGGGGAGGAACCCACAGCCCTCCCAGCCCCAGGAGGAGGAGCAAGGTTTTCCAGTGGGCTTCGGGCTCCAGTGGTGCGGCACCTAATTTGATTTCGCAGAACTGTAGCCCTTCGAGGCCAGGTTTTCCCACTTCCCTTTTCCAGAACGAAGTGGAGAATCTTTCATCTCTTACCGGAGCTGATGTCCCATCCTTAATCATTCCCCTCCCAACTTAGTAATAATAGTATTAAGGATAACGGTTAGTAGAATTTTTGAATGCAAAACTTGCCAGAACAACGTCAATACTGGCAACATAGAGATGAACATGGCTAGACCTCGGGGATCAGTTGAGGCTGGTTAGCTAACGAAGGGCGCCAAGCAGCTGTTTGTAAGAATAATACAATATCACATTCGCGTTAAAAAAAACCCTGTTAAAATATTTTTTTAGTTCATTAAATTGTTCATTAAAGATCTTTACCAGTCAAAAACATTGCCATAGCTTTACAGTGGCTTTTTAAGTTGTATATTTTCATATTATGTACATACAAATTGTCCTCACTCCCACTGAGTGCTAATTCTTTTTTTCCTTGAAACATGTCTCAAGTCACCCTTTTGTTTTCCTGCTTTTGATAATGAGTATAGAGAAATATTTCCCTATTATGAGAAAAGCAACAGCAATTTAAGGATAAATGGCAACCGAAACTGCTTCAGTTAGAAACTGTAGGGTCTGGTGGGAAAACTTCACTTGAATAGAACAGACCTGGTTTTATGCTTTGAGTCCAAATTAAGATCTAGATTGCATGGCTAGTGTGTAATACTCCCTACTTATGTGGTTATTGTTCTGCAGAGGGCTAGAAAGCTGCAAGGTTTGCTTTTGTCCAAAACCATTTGTAACCATGGACTTGCCAGATGACAGCCAGTGGGATGAAACCACCTGTGACTTAGCTGTTTGTCAGCATCCACAGTGTTGGGCAACTATCCGCCGGATAGAGAGGGGCCACCCTCGAATCCTGGGCTCACCTTGCAAAACTTCTCTGGATGCTAACGGTGAATTAGCCAGCCCCTGTCTCCTTCCTTATAAGATCTTTGAACTGTTTCTGTTTGGCTCCCTTTTGACATGTTACATGTTTTCTTTGGTCTGCTTTCTCAGAGAAACTCCCAGTGCTCACCACTGTAAACATCTCAGATTCCTACTTCCGGGCCAAGAGACGTGCTCATCGTCATTTATTAGGATTTACCTTCACTAAGCCTCGCTCTTTATTGTATCAGGGTTCAAAGTTTGACTCCAAATTTCAAGGCAGGTAAATTATCATGGAATCTTCTTTTAAGAGCCTACTATCTCAAAATTCTGGGTTGACTTCCTTTACGTATGTAGTAGACTTTGGGAAAGCTAGATTGAAAATAAAACACCAGTTCAGTTAAAAGTGGTGAATACACAGTGGGAAACTAAAAGAAAACATTTTTATTGTGTTCTAGGAGTTGGTTAAAATGGGGGGTGTATTAGTTTGCTAGGGTTACCATAACAAAGTACACAGACTTGGTAGCTTAAACAGCAGAAATTTTTCTCAAAATTCTGGCAGTTAGAAGTCCAAGATTAAAGTGTTGGCAGACTTGTTTTCTTCCGAGCCCTCTCTCCTTGGCTTGTAGGTGTTATCTTCTCCTGAAGTCTTAACATCATCTTCCCTCTGTGTGTGTCTATGTCCTAATCTCTTATAAGCACATCAACCATGTTGGATGAGGGCCCATCTATATGACCTCATTTTACCTTAGTTACCTCTTTAAAGAACCTATGTTCAAATACAGTCAGAATCTAAGGTACTAGGTTTAGGACATCAAGTGAATTTTGGTGGACACAGTTCAGCCCATATCAGGGAATATCTTATCAACTTCTATAGGTCATCAGAAAACTCTGCACATATTGTCCTTCTTATCTTTTATTTTTAGGTATGAAACGATTTGTAAGCTCCTGCGGGCAGAAGCAATGGCTTTTTCTTTTCAATCTCCTACAAAATTTAGGCTCCCAGTTAGTGCTTGCTGATACGTGAAGCTAAGGGAAAGGTATCTGTAGAAAATTCAGACTTTTAAAATTCAAAGACCCTGTTATCTGGCATCAAAGCACTAGTAGTGGCTCTTGTAGGGTTTCTTGTCTCCTGTTCTATTTGAGGAGCCTCTGATGATCTCTCTTAGGCTAAAGATAGTATATGAAAGGGTAGGACTACTTTCAGGTTGTCTAGGACTTGAGCCCTGGGAGAACAGCGACTTCTCCCTATTAGGGCCTATGAAGGTAAAGACCATGATATCATTTGTTTAGTCACTCATTGAATTCACAGGCATATCGTAGTGAGGGCCACTTTGCTGGACACTGAGGATACAATGCAATGGTAAACAAGATACGGTCTTTACCTTCAGGGGACTTTTAGCAAAGAACCATTCATTGTGATGAGTGTGATGAGAGGAGTGCCACCAAGGTGTATGGAGGCACACAGGAAGGATTCCTAACCCAGGGAGGGCACTGTCTTCTATATAGGTGGCATTTGTGCCTAGACCTGAAATTAGAGCAGTTTAGTGAAGTAGGGGTTGTAGGTGGGACGTGGACAAGAAAAGTTCTAGACTACAGAAATAACACATGTAAATCTGGGAAGCAAGAGGAAATTCTTTAGGTATCAGGAAAATAGTTCAGTGTGTTTGGAACGTAGACCAGGGATGGGAGAATGGCCAGAGATGAGGCTGGGGAGCTGGAGTAAAAGCAGAGGCTTACATCATGTAGGAGTTGAGTCTTTAGCTTACACTTCTTTGCAATATTCATTCATTTATACATTTAACTTGTTTTTTAAAAAGATAAATAGCAAGCAATATGAAAATGTAAGGGGACGACATTCTTTTTTTTATTATGGTAACTATATATAACATAAATTTACCATTTTAACCATTTTTAATTGTACAATTTAGTGGCATTAAGTACATTTACAGTGTTGTGCACCCATCACCATTAACCATTTCTAGAACTTATTCATCATCTCAAACAGGAACTCTATACCTATTAAACAATAACTCCTCATTCCCTTCTCCTTCCAGTTTCTGATAATCTCTATTATATTTTCTGTCTATGAATTTGCCTACTCTAGGTACCTCATATAAGCAGAATCATACAATATTTGTCCTTTTGTGTCTGGTTTATTTCACCTAGCATAATGTCTTCAAGGTTCATTTGCATTGTAGCATGTACCAGAACTTCACTCCTTTTTAAGGCTGAGAAATAGTCCTTTCTGTGTATATACTGCATTTTGTTTATTTAACATGTTTTTGAACATCTGCATCAAAGGTACTTAAACTTTGGATGTAACTATAGCTGGAGAGAGAGGAACATAGGCCGTGAATTCAGTTTGATGCAACAAATAGTTGTAAAATGTTTGCAATGTGCAATGTCTGTTTGGGAGCTGTTCCAGGAAAAACAAACAAAATTTAAGGAGGTGGTGAGCCCCTACATTCATTTGGTAAGTATTAAGCCCAAGGTTTTCTGTAGATAAGTAGAAGGCTTTTCTTTATGGCACTGACTTTGTCATCCCAAGAAGTCCTTTGTGTCTCTGTTTCATGTTTGGAAACTCATTTTTTTAGGCCTCAGAAGGATTTACCTGACAAAGATTTGATCAGCTGTACTAATAGACCTCCAAAAATAGGTCACAGATTGAGAAAGGTACTTCCTCAGCATTTTCTCTTTACTAGTGGGAATAAAATATTTGCCTTTATTTAGCATTCTTCCTTGGATGACTGTAATCTGAATGATGATGATGATGATGCTGGTGGTGATAATGATGATGATAATGATAATTATCTAACATTGGGCCCTAACTATATGCTAGGCTCAGTGCTAATGGCTTTACATGCTATACTGTTTCCAGAAATCACAGACAACAGTGGTTTTGATTTCTGACATTTGGCATAGGCAGGAATTTTCTGTTCCTATCCTACATAGAACGTGTTCAGCTACTAAGTACACATTGTCATCTAATAATACAGGGAAATTAGAATACTGGAATGTCGGACCTAAATTGGGCCTTGAAGTCATCTACTCCGATGTCTTTCAAATGTTTTTAGCTATTACCTACAGTAAGAAATACATTTTACAACAAAAGTATCATGAAACAATCCTTACCTTAACTGTGGGTGATGTATTCTGATATTTTCTGTCGTGTTCTATTTTATTCTATTTCATTTTTAAACAATGTAGGCTATAGTTCACACAATTCGATTTTATGACCTATGAGTACGTTGCAATTATAGTTCGAATAACATTACTATGGTTTATCTCATATATTTTACAGTTGAGGACACTGAGGCCCAGATAGGAATTGATTTGCTAAAGCAGTTACCTAGTTATGGGCAGAGCTAAATTAGAGTTTAGGAAGAAAAACCCTTCTACTAATCCACAGTAAGAGAGATTTGCTATTCTTCGCAGTCCTATTATCGATGCCTTTTATTTTTTTCATGAGAAACTTCACTTTTCAATGTTATGGTGAAGAATGTCAAGGACTAAGAGAGGGTATATGGGTTTGAATGGTTGAATGAACAAAGCACTTTTCTCTTTGACCACTTCAGAACAAGAAGGTTAGATTAAATTACTTTTAAATTAATTATTTGAATAGATAATACATACACATGGTTCTAAATTCAAAAGGCATAAAAAGATTTACAGTGCAAAGAAATATACCCTGTTCCCCCAAGCCAATCAGTTCCTTTTCTTGGGGACAACCTTATTTTTAACCACCCTCCTTTTCCTACTAGGGTTATGGACTAGATGATTTGTAAGGTGTCTTTGAACATCAGCGTTTTAGTATCTTAAGTGTGAAAAGAGTTAAGACTTTAACTTTTATGTAGACACCTATAATTGTAGACAGCCTCTAAAAGTAGAAAACTTGCTTTCATCTCTATTACTTCCCTTCCCTGCTCCCAAATTGTATTATATTATCTCCAGAGGATCTAAGTCTTTGGAGTGGAGTGGGCAGAATGAGTAGTGTTCCCTTAGGTAAGTCCCAGTGTACCCTCATATGGGATGGGGTTGAGAGTTGCTAAATTCTACCCTAATGTCACAGGGAGGCAGGGAAACTATGCACTTAAAAATGCTCGCTCTTACAGTACCTGTACTAATATCTGTTTTCTTGGGATGGGAAATGTCTTTTCATCATCTTGTGAACCACCATACCTTTTTGATAATTCAGTCCTTAGTCTAGGACTGAAAACCATCAGGAGCTGGTACCTTTAAGCCATACATAGGCATTTTATCGTCCTCTTAGCTTCCAGTGCTGAATTTGAATGAAACACAACTTCCCTGCCCTCAAGGTGTTGGAAATATGATTGTAATCTGGATCCCTGAAGAACCAGAGAAGCATGTGAGGTGAGTATCATGTCTAGAACTTAGAGGCCTTCAACTTTTATGTTCTACAAATCCCTACTGTCCTCTGTAGGCCTCTTTTTTGTGATGTTTTTAGCCACCTCACTGTAAGTAGCCGGAGGCCAAGCAGAGAAAGTCATAGTCTCTTGCATCTGCCTCTTGCTACACTGGAATTCTATTTTAATACACTTTGAGATTCATGCCCGGACACTTCTCTACATCAAGTTTTATGTAGCAGTAAATAGCATACAAGATAGGGCCAATGTATTTGTGAAGTTTGATTAAGAAACAAACGCTGACTATTAGTTTTTCTTATTATCCATCAGCAACTAGTAAAACAGTTTTCAGTGAAGTACATGACTCTTTGGTTTCAATCCCAAGGCCTAGTACAGTGACAAAATGAATAGCATATGGAATTTGTGTAAAAAACAAAGTATGACAAAAGCAAAGGCCTGAAGACTTGCTAATATTGACAGCCTTTAAAAGAAGGTGTTTTTTTATGTGACTGCTGAGGCTTTCAGATTCTGTTAAGTGACTGTTTAGAGATGATGAGATTTAAGAATTTTATTTATTTTTCTTTTTTTAATGATCCTGTGAATACTTCTTTATATATGCATTTTTGTATGTATAGTATATATATATGTATATATGTACATATATATGTGTGTATATATGTGTGTGTGTGTGTGTACGTATCATATATAAATATACAGTGTAAAAAACAAAAACATCAGGGTTCATTTCCTTTCATTCAAAACACCCAGACGTAGGTGGGCCAAGGCTAGTATGTCAGATCCGTGAGGTAATCAGAACCAGAATTCCTTCTAGCTTTCTGGGTCATTATCCCTAGCCATGGCTTCCATCTTCTAAGGTGCTTCACGGGGGCTTTTAAGGTCTCAGAGACTGCTAGGGCTCCAACCAGCATATCCATGTTCCAGGCAAAGAGGGGGAAGAAGATGACAGAGCAAAAATAGTTGAGCATCTTCTCATGCTAGGCAGTGAGAATTCAGTAGAGAACCAAATAGACTTGGTCCCTGTCCTCCTGGAGTCTTATGGTGGTGGTGGTGGAGAGAATTCAGACATTACAAACATCACCACACCTAAGTATATAATTACTAATTTGGATTAATACCAATAAGTAGTGTTCCCTTAGGTAAGTCCCAGTGTACCCTCATATGGGATGGGGTTGAGAGTTGCTAAATTCCACCCTAATGTCACAGGGAGGCATCATATATATGTGTATATATATTACTGCTACATAAAATTTGTTGTAGAGAAGTGTCCGGGCATGAATCTCAAAGTGTATTAAAATAGAATTCCAGTGTAGCAAGAGGCAGATGCAAGAGACTATGACTTTCTCTGCTTGGCCTCCTGCTACTTACAGTGAGGTGGCTAAAAAGAAAGTAAATAAGTAGATTGTATGAGAGAATGGTGGGAAACCTAATTTAGAAGTGAGGGTGGGGGTCTTGTTTTTAGCAGCCTCTGAGCAACAGGTACCGCTGGGCTCCCAACCTTCCATCTTTGAGTACTGAATAGAGGATAGAAATCTTTATGGTCATCACTCACAAATATCCTTGATGCTTTTGTTTAAGATGTCTGGGAATAAGTTGTGGTTATTCTTATTTCAAGTCCAGCTGAGAAGTGTATGGTTCCCAGCCAGGATAGGAAGAAGAAAAGAAAGACATCTACAGAGGTAAGTTTGATGTTGTGGCCAAAGCTTTATGATATTACTCTGCAGAATTTACTCTTGTTTTCCTTTTAGATATCAAACCCCCTTCCCCACAACGTTCTCTCTTTAAATGAACAAAATCTCCAAAAGGAAACCCCTATTAAGAAATAATTCCCAAGTCATTTTCTATTCTGAGACTCTTTCCCTATTTCCTCCCTGTAGGAAAGTAAAGAGCACCTTGAGATGTTAGGAGGAACTGTTGGGTATTCAGGGGGAATTTTTAGTCAATTAAAAACTAATTCCCAGTATTACTGAAGTAGAGCTTCAGTGGACTAGGAGTCAGAATACCTGGGCTTGTAATTTGAATTCTAGCATTCATTGGGTGAAGATAGCCTTGGATGAGTTACCGTACTGGTAAGTTGCTACGTCCTTGAGAATGGTGTCTTGGTCCATTTTGTCCATTGCTGAATCCCAGCCATAGCCCTGTGCCTGACACATTATTAGCCAATAAATATTTGTTCAGTTTGTTCGGTGAATAAATTAATAACCTTTTGGGGGAAAAACCCTAACAAAACAGCTAATCTCCATGTGGTCTGAATTCAACAAGAGGATTGGGGAGCAAAAGAGGGGAGAACGTGATGGCCCTCATTGTGCAGTCTAAGGAGGGCGCTGCTGCTGGGGTAGGCGTGCTTCAGGTAGTTCTCATGGTTTCTCTTCCAGAAAGACAAGCCACCTTGGGTTCTCTCTAGAAAGCAGAACACAGAAACACAGTTGAGACCTCCAGGGGTAATTGTGCCTCCCTCCTCCCCAGCACACACGTTTGAGCAACTAAGTTCAGAAATCTTTCCTTTTTGGAACCAATTTGACATGTTACCTCAGGAACTACTGAAGTAGTAAGTATTATGTAAGCCTGCTTTTCGTTGAAGCTGAGGAGGGTCTAGGCAGTGTGCTCTTTCTGAGTAGGGAGGGGAGAAAACCGTCACACTGCTTGTTCACTGAGTTCTTTGACTTTCCAATACACAGTGGTGACAGTAATTACCACCATTTATCAAGTACCTACCATCTGCCAGTCCCAATGCTAAGTAAGCACATTACACATATTCTCTCATTTAAACCTCCACTAGGAGGTAGCTCCAATTACACTCTTCTTTCTATAGCTGAGTTTTGTAAGTGGGAGGCAGAATGGATATATGATTTGGTGTGAGACAAACTTTGCATTTTATATTGAAACGTATACTGGCTTTATGAATTTTGGTGATTTATATAGCCTCTTCAGGCTTCATTTTCCTCATTTGCAGAGTGTTGTAAGGATTCAGTGGTATAGAGCACATGAGCCTGACATACAGTAAATACTTAATCTATATAGCTGTAATGATTGTAGTTGCATTCGAAAGCTCTTAGTGAATGAGCACTTGTTGGTACAGGCCTTTTAGGCCCAAAATGGACATTTCTTCAAATTTGGAGCCTTTCTCATCTTCCTCTCCTTAGATACGCTCTCTAAAAAGAACTGTTGCTGACTGTCTGGCTGTCTTTGTTCCCTTCAGTCTTTTGTCACATGAAGGTAAAACCAACCTTAGTCCTGAGATGAAGACACAATTGGCCATGATGAAAAAGAAACCTCCATTGGAAAAGAGCCGACCTGACAGTGCCATTTCTGCTAAGATGTTTTTATCTGTACACCGCCTCACCCTGCAAGTAAGAGCTGGGGAGCCTCAGAGCAAGATGTCTACGTGCAAGTCCAAACTCATCTCTCTTCCAGGCTATAATGGTTGACTTTTTAATTCTTCTTTCTCTGCTATCTTTCCACTCTGGACCCAAGCCCCACAGAAGGGCTGGGCTATATACAGGTGAAAGCAAATATATGGGGAGGGGTTTGAGGAGAACAACATTCTCTATTTCTTCTGCATTTTGTTCCCCACAACTTTTCCCTCTCCAGAGCCCCTGGTACAGTAACACGCACACTGAGTTCTCAAAAAGTACTTGTTGATTAGATGGATAAATGCATTGGGGTATACATTTTGGGAAAGGAAAAGACCTATAGTAGAGCTTTTCTTCTTTTTCTCCAGAGACCAGCGTTGAGATATCCTGAACATTTTAGGAAACTACATTATAACCTGAAGACAGAAGGCAGGTTTTCTGCTGCTGCCAGGTCTCCAGGTACCATTCCCCATCAGCTACATTTCTCATACTTGATTTTGGTGCCAGTTCGGTTAAACTTGTGGCCACAGTCATACAGGGTCACATGTAGAACTCAAGAAACTGCAGTTTTAAGAAACACCTGCCCTGTACCCTCTAGCTGCCTGGCTTGGTCCTGACCAGGGGAGAGAGTTTCACCATGGTGGCGCAGGGCACAGCAAGTAGCCCAGGAGAGGGTGGGAGCTGTCGGGGAGAAGAGGATTGAGCTGGCCGTCTGGTCACCAGGTCATAAGAAGCCACCGCAGCAGCAGGAGCAGCGGCAGCAGAAGCAGCAACAGAGGAAGGTGAAGACACCTACTAAGAAACAGGTAGAGCGGCAGTGAGAGGACCCTTAGGACTTGCTGGGACTGGGACAACTGGGTGCAGTCTGGAACGGGAAGGGATGTATGAGAGGTGGGATTCTCTCTGTTCTCTGTCTGGTTATAGATACAAAGTTCCTGTCTGGTTGTAGATGTTAACTTCCTTTTAAAGACTTTTTAAAAAAAGTTTCCTTAATTTCCAAAAGTCCTAATTTAATTCCTCCTCATGTGTGTTTCAGGAGGCTAAAAAGAAACCCGAGAGTGATCCAGGGACCGAAAGCACTTTGTATAAACATGTTGGTGCCGTGGCTTATGACCCGTGCTATTGTAAGGAGAATATGGGTTGGGAGTGACAGAATCCCAGGATGTATCTGAGGGCAGGAAAAGCTGAATATGTTTGTCATTTGAGGACCTGCCTTGTCAGGCACTTAGAATTCTCCTTGGAGTGCTTTGTTTTGGCTAGTCTTCCATGCATCATTCTTCCATCAAATATTTATTAAGCAGGCAAGCTGGACCAGATTTGAGAGAGGACCACGAGCACGAGTCAGAGCCATTTTCCCTCAGTTCCTATTATAGAAAAGACAGAGTGGTTTGAGGAAGATGAGCAAGCCCAGGTTACTAAAGGCCTGTTGGCCAGTGATGCAGTGGGGAGCTGGGGCCCTTCGCTAGAGCCCCAAGAGAGTTCTAAGGAAGCAGAGTCCAGGGCTCTCCACTTCTGACACAAGTTAATCTCTGCAGCCTCAGGCTGAAATCAGCATATTATCCAGCCCCATGTAGGAGACAGGTAGCCATTTCTTGATAGGTGGTCCTTTTCCTCTAGTGTTCATGCTGGAGACAAGAATGGGTGTCTCGCCTTTTTGGAGTCCTTATCATGTCTGAGCTGAAGGATATAGTTACCCCAGTCCTTCTGATATTTCTCAGCTTGTGTGCAGAATGGGAAGGAAAGTGGGAGAAGGAATCCTCCTAAACTTTAGAAGATTCTTCTGCCCTACTCAGACTGGACACTGCTGACTGTAATGTGAAAATAACTGTTTAATCATCAGAATTTAGTCTGTAATCCTGGGCACTGGGAGAGTTCAGGTGAGGTGTTGCCTGGGAAGGATGCTACTCTCTTGGTGTATTTCCTATTCCACTGAGCTCTCTGATAGCAGTGGTGTCCTCTAACTCAAAGATCTAAGAAGACTTCCGACCTTTTCATGGGAGGTAGATGGAACCAGGGCTGGGTCCAAGGTGAGAGGTGACTTGTCCAAGGTTATTACCCCATCCAGGTGATCAAAACTCCCCCAAATTCTACTTTGGTGCATTTAGTTTCTCTTCCTGACGCCTCCAATAGGAGCAGTTTTGCTTGCGTGATTGGGGTGCCCCTTTGAATCATGTTCTTAGAGCAGTGGCCTGTCCTCACTGAGTTGAGACAGGCCTTATGGAAGAGGTGATTTTTGCATTGTATCTTGAATATGCGTAAGAATTTTCCTGATAGGGAAGAGAATTCCTGAAAGTGGAAATAACTCGTACAAAGGCATCTTGGAGCAGCATAGCTGCTCAGGGAACACTGAGTTGTCCATTATGGCTGTGGGGTTGGGTATTTAAGGGAGAGAGGTAGGTAGGGGCTTGTACAGGCTAAGGTTTTTGACCTTTATTCTCCGTGTCAGTGGTGTTCCACCTTGATTGCACATTGAAGTCAACTGAGGAGCTTTGACAACCCTAATTCCTAGGCTGCACCCCAGACCTATTAAATCAGAATTTCCGGTGTTGGGACCCAGGCCTCAGTGTTTTTTAAAACTTCCCATTGCTTCCAATGTACAGCTAAGGTGGGAACCAGTGTTGGTAGGGAGTCAGCCCAAGTGTTGAGCAAGGGAGTTCCTTAACTTGCTTTGCCTTTTAGCATAACACCTCTGGTGGCTGCTTGGAAGATGTTCATTTAGAAAAATAAGAGTGGAAAGAATGAATGCATTTCGGGACTAACTGGCCATACAGCTGATGCAAAAGAACCCTAGAACTAGAGCTTTTTGGAGGGGAGGAGCTTTATTTTCAGAAGCCAATATTGGGTACATTAGGGATGGAGCAAGAAGGTCAGAGGAGTACTCAAAGACAGAAAAGGTAGAGTTAGGGCTTCTTTTGCTGCTATGCTGTTCAGGTTCCCACCCCTTCGTTTTCTTGGAGGAATCCTGGATCTTTTAACATACACTTTACCTTAACCTCTAAATCTGTAATAGATGTGGGTACAGTCCTAGGTGAACAGAATCACAAATAGAACTCAGAAGGCCTATCTCCCCTTTACATGCCTCTGAGGTCCTGTCTTGTCCTGGGGAATCACTTGTAGACTAGGGGTCAACAAGAAGCCCAACAATGGGATGTGATAAACCAATAAGAAGCGAATTGAGTTGACTTTGTGGTCACTAGGTCACAGAAATCTACCAGGTTGTGAGAGTGACGAAAAGCAGCAGCAGCCGATGAAGATAAATGGCCCCACTTTGAAACAGGTGAGAGTATATGAGGGACATTCTGCTAGGACCCCGTTGTTATCCATTACTGCAGAACAAACTACCCCAAAGCTGAAGTCATAGCGGTTTGTTATTTCTCATCATTCTGTAGGTTGACTAGACAGTTTGTCTAATCTTGCCTGATGTCACTCATGTAGCCACATTCATCTGGAGGCTGCCCTGGGGCTGTTGGTCGAATTACGTTAGTTATTTCTTCTATGAGGCCTCTCCATGTGGCTAGTTTGGGCTTCTTGACAGCACGGTAATCTCATGCAAGCACTTTCTTAAGGGATAGGCCTGGAACCGTAACAGTGTCACTTCTGTCACATTTTTTTTTTTTTTTTTGGTCAAAAATCACAAGTCTAGCCCAGATTCAAGAGGAGAGGAAATTGACTCCATCTCTTGATGAGAGGAATAGTATGTGCATACAGGAATGGGAGGGATTGTTGGCAACCACCTTTGGAGGCAATCTACCCTTAGCTGAGAGCTGGGAATGGGGAAAAGTGGATTCTAGCTTCATCTGGTCAGCCTGGAGGGCAAAGGATGTGGTACAAACTTCTCTTCAGTCTCAGTAGGTGGGATTTTCTCCTGTCATTAGATGTTAATTTCTCCAAGAAAAGCATCATTTAGAAAAATCTTTTGTTTTCTAAAGTTTCAAGTTTCCTTACACTTACTCTAATGAATTCCAGGATTCCACAGAGAGACCACAGGTGGACTATGCTGAGAACTACCTGGATTCCTTCCCCAGGGAACAGAGTAAGTTACTAGGGTAGATGAGCCTTAGGAAATACCTGAGGACAGGGAGAGCTGAACCTGTGTGGACCAGGATGGTTCACCTCCCTGGATGACACAGTCCTCATCCCTGAGAAGGGTCTTAAAGACACTCCAACCCTTCCTTTTCTGTCCTCCATTTGTCATAGTTGGGAGAAGGCTACAGATACAATTAACGGCTGGATCTTCTTTTAGATCCTGAACTTTCCAAGGAAGAACCCACTAACGAGGACATCGGTACTCAGATGGAGGTTATGCAGGAAGCCCAAGAGAATATCCCAAAGGACCTTTCAGCCAGTACGTCTAGAACAAGTTGGAACCCTGAGCTCAAACTACTGAAGATTCTTCAGGGCACTGATTATGAAGACGAAGAGAACCAGGCCTCTGGGATACAGAGTGAAGGGTCTATGGAGGCATAGGCAGAAGACATCAATGGGGTGGCCTTATTTCACAGCAGGATGCTTAGAATGCTGAGGACAGTGACCTTGGACACAAGGACTGAAAGGAGAGGGGACTTCTGCTCCCTGGAACCTTTACCAGGGCCTGAGCTTAGGGATTCTGTTTGCTTCACTCACTTCTACTTGCTTCTAAAATAAGTAAGGGAGAAACTTAGATTTTTTTTCTCTTCCATTAGGGCCAAAATAATTTTGGGGATTAAACACAGCTGCTGCTTAATCAAAAGACTCATTCTTATTTCTGGTGGGAAGAGGGGGAAAATATTTCTTGGCATCTGTTTTCTGAGTCACCTTTATCTCCTCTCTGAAACTCTGAAAGGTTTCCAGTTGTAGGAAGATGAATTTGACCTGTGGGAACCCCTTCTATGTTCCTAGCTTTTCCTCATTCTCTGGAAATGGTTTCTTTTGAGGATGGCATCGACATCATTATCCAATAATATTCATTGTGTTATGTGTATATGCATTATGTGTAATATTCCTGTGCATGTGGCACAGGACTCATACTAACCTGAAAGAGTATGAAGCTCCGGCTTCTAAGCTGCTAAGTCTCCAGGGAAGTTTCACTGATGCTCATGAAAACAGAATTTCAGTCTCAGTATTGCTTGAACTTGGTTTTTGGAAGGATTTTTTTTCCCCATGTTTTTGTTCTTGAAACTTTTTAATACAGAAAATTTACAAAATTACATAAAAGTAAAGAGAATAATATAATGAAGTTCTCATGTACCCAATAAAAACTCTGGGCTCTATGCCCCATGAGCTGGGGCAGGGGCAGTTGGGGCCCAGGCATTTTCAATAGTTCTGGACCCAGGGTCAAGCTCCTTTCCCACAGGTGGGGGCTGGGTAGAAGAAGAGAGCCTCCACCTATAGGCTGTACTTGCAAGAACTTAGCCTTGGCAACAGGTAGCTGGGATCAAGATGAGAAATGACAATATCCTGTCCCTCCTGGGAAGACAGCTCTCTGACTTGGAGCTGAAGGGAGAGGAAGCCCTGTATTCTTAGGCTGTAGCAGCCTACAGTAGAGTTTCTGTCCCACTGAAGTGAGGTGGGGTCAGGGGGAGAGAAGGCATGGGTCCAGGGTCACATACCATAGACTCTTGCAGTTCTTATTGAGCTTTTACAGATTTTCTTGAATAAGTGTTTCTTCAATTTGCTGTATACTCTTAGGGTCATTTCCAGAGACTTAAAAAATAAAAATGTCCCCAATTTTCACTGGAGAGCATTCCATGGAGCTCTTTAGACTATTATGCCAGAAGTGGAACTCTGGGTTGGGCCTAAGATCTTTTTATAAAGAGAAACTTATTCCTCATCAGTTATTTGGTTGCCCTAAGTACAGTTCATACAAGAAAGGCAGATTAAATGTTCAACTCCGTCTTAACATTGTCTCAAAACAGACCAAATTAGAAAGCTCAAACTGCTGCCTACCCATTCCTCTTTTCCAAGCCAAATCAAAATTATATGACATTATTTGTGTTACTAGACTGAACTATATTTAGCTGAATCTTCATAGTAAGAGAAATCTGAGAGGCATTATGTACATTGCAGAATGACTTATGTGGGCTAATTAAAAAATTTACAACATTTTTCCACTTTTCCTTAGCCTGCCCTCAGACCTGTCCTCCTGAGCAAACCCAATTTTCAGTGGTCAGTAGTGAGGTTGAGGATGGGGAAGGGCTTAGCTTTCATTTGCTCTTTTATCTGAAGACTGAGAAGGTCTGTTTTATAATTAATTCAACTACTTTAATTAGTAAAGCGTCTCCCAGAAATTGGCACATTCTTTTAAGTCTTCTTAATGAGCATAAAGTCACCTTTTAAATCATGACATATTTTGTCTACAGCCATGCTACCCTGAACAAGCCCGATCCCATCTGATCTCAGAAGCTAAGCAGGTTGGGCCTGGTTAGTACTTGGATAGGAGACCACCTAGGAAGACCAGGTGCTGTAGGTGTAAAAAATAAGGGATTGTAAGCTGACAAAGTCCTTGCAATCTGTGAGGTCAACCAAGGGTTGGCTTGCCTAAAAAAAAAAAAAAAAAGTCATGACATATTTTGAGTGAGAAGATATTTGCCATCTGAATGAACACTGGCTTTTGCTTCTGTTTTCAAAGGGCGAGAAAATGTTGGCAGGCTGAAACTTGTTTCATCTTCGTTATACCAATTCCTCAAATTTGGATAATCATAAATGGAATTTAGGAAAATATAATCTACATACCACAGTTTTCAGGGTGCTTTACATCCGCTATTTGGGTGGGTTCTCTGGCCAGCTCTAGAGATAAATGTGGATTGTCTCCGTTTTCTGGATTAAGAAAGCAAGGCTCAGAATACAGGGCTGATGATAGCCCATTTGGGGCCTTTGAGTGAATTAGAAAAAAGGCACCCTTTAAGACACTTTTTACCAACTGCTGAAAAATATCTCAATCAGTATAGAAATCTATGGTGATTACAACATGAGCAGCACCCCTAGAGTTTGTCCACAACCTTCACAACAGTTTCTTGTGGCCTTGCTGGATAGGTTAAATAATTTGCCAAAAATCAAAGGCCAGTCAGTGAAGGGGGTTGGACTTAGAACCTAGGACCTCACTATCTCATCTACCGGATTCCAAAACCTCTCTGAGTCCCTCTTTTTAGTGCATAGTCAACAGTCTTAGAAAGGAAGGATGAGGCCATGTAGAAAAGAACTGACTGAGGGAGAGAAGCCCTCATGAACCCTTTGCTTCAGCCTCCCTATGTTCTGAGAGAGGAGGAGCCAGGTAACTGTTGCTAACTGCCATTTTCCCACCCTCTGGGAGAATTAAGGCCCCACAGCCAAGAGGCTCCAGCCAGAATCCCACAGAGATGCGCTTTACACACTTAAGCAGGCAAGAGGACTTAAGACTTAGCCTGTTGAAATAATGTCCTAGGAGGCTTATATTCCTAAGAAACTCATCTCTGGTTTCTACTTTCTTTGTGATCCCTATAGGTATAGGCCACTTCGTTTGAGTCACCATGGTTTTCTGAGCACACTTCCCAATGACACCTGGCCCAGTTTGACCTGTGTGTAGAAGCATAGTCAATGAAAGCATTTTCAGATTTTCCATGTCCACACCTGCCTCCTTGCAGAGCCAGTCATTTGTGTTGGTACTGGTCCTGACATCTGGGGTAACAGACTCTGTCTTTCATTGTTTTTGGATTACAGAAAGCTCCCTTGTGTGGGAAGGAGTCAGGGTTTCATCCATGACAGCAGTGACCCTTAGAAAAATCAGTTTATTAATGCACCTAAGGAATTGTTTGCTAAATTAAGGACAGAAATAACTCTAGCCTTTAGATACAAATGATTGGAGGCCCTTTGGCGTCCAGAGGAATCTGGGAAAGAATTTATAAATTTTCTTTCAGTTGCCAGAAGGTATCAGGGTATGAAATTAATTTGTCCTTCTGTTTATATGTTTATTTAACAAATATTGGGTACCTATTATATGTTAGAGAATCAACTCATAGATTATCTTGAAAGAGAGGAAAGAGAGGATCTGGAGGAGACAGTGGAGAGTCATTCCCAGGAATATAGCTTGAAAATTTCCTGGATCAATCGGTAAAGTTACTGGGGACCACTAGATGGCGATATTATGTTATGAAAATGACATCTTTCACAGACTGGAGGCCTCTACTTATTTCTGAGGCCAATGTCTACACAGTAAAAGAGACTTCTTTGTGAGTAAACGGAGAAAAATCTACATTTCACCATTTGCATATGTGATCCAATTTAAATGCTCTAGGGCACTAGTAGCTCCTGGAGGGATGGGGACTGTGTATATTGTCATGGTTACAACCCCAGATTCTAGTCCTAGCATGTAGTAGGTGTTCAATCAATACTTGACAAATAAATGAATTAATCTTTGAACAGTTTAGATTGTCATTAGAAGAACTATTTTAAGAGTGTGGAAAATTCTGGAACATGCCCAGTGGCCTAGGATTTAGGGACTTTGGTAGCTATTGATGATCTTGACAGATCGTTGGTTGGGCAGAGATTCAAGGAAGCAGCACTTGGAAAGATAGAGACACCAAAAGCAATCTGAGGCTTTAGTACTGATTTGTATCTCCTAAATTTATCTTGATCAGATTTCACCTGTTTAAAAATACAGAGAGTGTGTAAACCAACACATTCAAATTATTTTTCTTGAGTCTATATTACTTCTAAGGATGGTTCTATCTTGGAAAAGAGCTCCAAAAATAATTCACTCTACTTTTCTGAGCCTCTCATTCATTAGTACATTTGTTCATTCAATCACTTATTTGTTATTAATTTCTTCCTTCCACAAATATTGAGCACCCATTATGCGCAAAGCACTCATCTAGGCTATGTGATCATCTCTGACCTTTTTCTCTTGTGGCCCCTTTGAGTTCAGTTAATCACCAAATCATATTAGCTATAGCTTCCAAATCCATGCTCCTCTGTTTCTTCTGCTCCTACTCTCGTCCAGGTCTCCATCTTCATTCATCGGGCCCTGTTCTTTACTGCTACCGTCCATTCTCCCAGCTTTCCAATATGCAAATATAATCCCGATACTCCTCTCCTGAAAACTCTCCCTTGCCCTCGGGATCAAACCCAACCTCTTTTGCTCGTTTTACAAGCCTTACAAGCAAAGGCTGTGACTTAGCTGGGCCCTGCTTGTCCCCCACCCCCACCCCCATTCCCCCACTCTCACCTTGTTCTATGTGATTCAGCAATGATATATTTTTTTGCTCC
>NW_011888842.1:251520-269316 GCF_000151845.1 Pteropus vampyrus
CAGCAGTGACCCTTAGAAAAATCAGTTTATTAATGCACCTAAGGAATTGTTTGCTAAATTAAGGACAGAAATAACTCTAGCCTTTAGATACAAATGATTGGAGGCCCTTTGGCGTCCAGAGGAATCTGGGAAAGAATTTATAAATTTTCTTTCAGTTGCCAGAAGGTATCAGGGTATGAAATTAATTTGTCCTTCTGTTTATACGTTTATTTAACAAATATTGGGTACCTATTATATGTTAGAGAATCAACTCATAGATTATCTTGAAAGAGAGAAAAGAGAGGATCTGGAGGAGACAGTGGAGAGTCATTCCCAGGAATATAGCTTGAAAATTTCCTGGATCAATCGGTAAAGTTACTGGGGACCACTAGATGGCGATATTATGTTATGAAAATGACATCTTTCACAGACTGGAGGCCTCTACTTATTTCTGAGGCCAATGTCTACACAGTAAAAGAGACTTCTTTGTGAGTAAACGGAGAAAAATCTACATTTCACCATTTGCATATGTGATCCAATTTAAATGCTCTAGGGCACTAGTAGCTCCTGGAGGGATGGGGACTGTGTATATTGTCATGGTTACAACCCCAGATTCTAGTCCTAGCATGTAGTAGGTGTTCAATCAATACTTGACAAATAAATGAATTAATCTTTGAACAGTTTAGATTGTCATTAGAAGAACTATTTTAAGAGTGTGGAAAATTCTGGAACATGCCCAGTGGCCTAGGATTTAGGGACTTTGGTAGCTATTGATGATCTTGACAGATCGTTGGTTGGGCAGAGATTCAAGGAAGCAGCACTTGGAAAGATAGAGACACCAAAAGCAATCTGAGGCTTTAGTACTGATTTGTATCTCCTAAATTTATCTTGATCAGATTTCACCTGTTTAAAAATACAGAGAGTGTGTAAACCAACACATTCAAATTATTTTTCTTGAGTCTATATTACTTCTAAGGATGGTTCTATCTTGGAAAAGAGCTCCAAAAATAATTCACTCTACTTTTCTGAGCCTCTCATTCATTAGTACATTTGTTCATTCAATCACTTATTTGTTATTAATTTCTTCCTTCCACAAATATTGAGCACCCATTATGCGCAAAGCACTCATCTAGGCTATGTGATCATCTCTGACCTTTTTCTCTTGTGGCCCCTTTGAGTTCAGTTAATCACCAAATCATATTAGCTATAGCTTCCAAATCCATGCTCCTCTTTTTCTTCTGCTCCTACTCTCGTCCAGGTCTCCATCTTCATTCATCGGGCCCTGTTCTTTACTGCTACCGTCCATTCTCCCAGCTTTCTAATATGCAAATATAATCCCGATACTCCTCTCCTGAAAACTCTCCCTTGCCCTCGGGATCAAACCCAACCTCTTTTGCTCGTTTTACAAGCCTTACAAGCAAAGGCTGTGACTTAGCTGGGCCCTGCTTGTCCCCCACCCCCACCCCCATTCCCCCACTCTCACCTTGTTCTATGTGATTCAGCAATGATATATTTTTTTGCTCCTTCTAATGAGTCCTGTCCTCTCTTCAGACTTTTTTCTTTCTGTACTTTCCTTTCGATCTGTAAAATTCTTTTCTTCCCCGCTCTGCCTAGCTACTTTCTACTCATTCTTTAGGTCTCAGCTTACATGCTAACTATTTGGGGAAGCTTTTTCTGACCAATGTCAGAGTGAGGCTCCCCTCTTTCACTTCTCTCATAGCCTCTATGGGGTTCACAGCTTATTTGTTGCTACCGTCCACTGCCGGTCTCGCTGAGTTCTGTGAGTGGCATCTGTCTTCACTGCATATCTTTAGCAGCTAGTTGAATGCCTGACACATTGTAAATGCTCAGTAATATATGCTAAGTGAGCAATGAATAAAAAACATATGACATATCTCCTTTCTTTAGGGTACATAACAATGTAGGAGTGTGAGCCAAGTGGTGAAAAGGAGTTATAGTGATGAGAAGAAGGAGGGGGCACTTTGGATGCTACCATCTGAAGCTGAGTTAGGTTTTGGCAAGTGGAGATGTTTGTGGAGGTGGCCTTTAGGTGGAGCGAAGTGGGAAAAGTTTGGAGGATAGGTAAGGAGTGTAGAATTCCTGTCTGGGAAGAGTATACAATAGGACTAGAGCTGGCTTGTGGCTAGATTGTCCAGGGCCTTGAATGCCAGGCTAGAGAAAATAGATTCTATTTGATAGCCATTGATGGCTTTTGAATAGGGGAGTTATAGGACTAAATTAGTGCTTTAGAAAATGTTAATCTAATGTCAGTGAAACTTGAATTAGAGATGAGCAAAACCAGCGAAATCAGTTAGGAGGCTATCGTAGAAGTCAAGATGGGAGGTGATCAGGACCTGGCTTATGTATTTGGCAGTAAGAATGGAGACAAAGAGGAATTGTCAAAGGAAGAATTAACAGGAACCTGGAAATTGGAAAGAGAGGGAGAGGGAGGAGTCAAAGAATTTTCAGCTTGATTCAGCGAAGTGCTGTCATTAGAAATTGTGAAGTCAAAAGGAAGAGCCAGTTTAAAGAAAGATCAGCCTTTGAAGTAGTTGGAATCCCTGAACATCAAACTTTTACAATGGAGTTACTGCTACATATGATTTTCACTTATGGAAATTCAATCAATGCGCAGGGCCTAAAAATGAAGCACAAGTGGGAGAGAATGACAGAGAGAATATAATGCAAGTGGTGGGGGCTGTTCCAGCTCTGCCACTCAGTGAAAGTACATCCCAGAGGGAGTGCGAGGTAGGGAAGGTAAATTTGCTGTTCCTCTTTTGATTTACAATGCCATGTGCATTTATGGGTGACTAATGGCTTATTTGAGGGTAATTTTGGCTATTCACAATCTATGTCTTATATACTGATTTTAGATCTGAATCCCCTAGCAAGATTTGGCTTTTTTTTTTTTTTTTTTTTTAATGTGTGCCAAACACTAGGCTGGGCAGTAGGCAGCTACAAAGAAGAAATATCTCAGTCACTGCACTAGATTTGCTGGCAATCTTGTTGGATAGAAAGATGTGGAAGCAGACAATTAGGGATACAGACTACGTGAGCAGTTAGAGATGAATGCTGAAAGGAAGGAGTTTGTTGGTTAATGTGTCAAAGCAGAGGTGACCCTGGGCCTTGGGGTGGAGAGAGATCTGAGTCATCATCAGAACAGATAAAAGTGGCAATAAGAGTAGGTGAGATCTCGGAGGGGGAGAATATTGGGGAAGAAGGAGACAAAAGGGCACAAGTAGGTAGCATACTCTCACTAGAAGGAAGAGCCATAAAATGGAGGAATTATCAGAAAACTGGGAGGAAAACTAAGGAAAAGTGGATGAGGACTGAGGAGAGCCACATGATTTTCATAATTAGGAAGTCAATGTTGACCTCTGAGTGGACAGTTTCAGTAGAGTGATGAGTAGAAAAAGAGGTCCAAGAGTGATTGATACAAATCTAGAAGCAAAGAAAATTCACGCCCCTTCTCTCAGTTACAGCTCCAGTAAAACCAACCTAGATATAGTCCACAGTTCTCAATGAAATTTCCCTGGAGAATATTTGTGATCTCTGGATGCCATGACCTCTGTTCCTGTATGATCTGTCCACTGGAAGGGCACTTCATCATCACAGTTTACTGATCCAGAATTTGGCTTTGCGCTACATAAGCCTTATATTTAAGCTTGAGTGCAATCCAGCTGAGCTACAGATCTCAGCTGTGGTCGTTGCATTTTATACTAAACATATCTACATTATTTTCTCCCATAAGTAGAATCCACATTCCACATGACTGCAAATGCTAACTTGCTAACAGCTTCCCTGGAGTTTGCTTCTTGCAATTATCTCATCAGAATTTAGAAAAGGCAATATATAACAATTTATTCCAAGATGCAGGGAGCTCTGGGTGTTTTTTTAACCAATGGTTCCTAGTTATATTGTTCTTTTAAAGGGATTTAAATAATAATAAAAAACTCTTTTATATGTACCCACGTAGTTACTATTTCTGGTGTTCTCTTCATTCCTCTGAGTAGATCCAGCCTTCCATTCGGTAAACAGTTCTTATAGTGCTGGTTTGTCGATGAATTCATTCAGCTTTTGTAAGTCTGAGAAAATCTTTATTTTTGCCTTCATATTTGAAAGATATTTTTACTGGGTAAAAGATTCTAGGTTGGCAGTTTTTTTTCTTTCAATACTTTAAAGATGTTGCTTTACTGTCTTTTGGTACATATTTCTAACAGAAGTCCAATGTCTTTCTTATCTTTGTTCTTCTGTATGTAACGTGGGTTTTTTTTTTTTTCTGGCCTCTTTTAAGATTTTCTCTTTATCACTGATTTTAAGCAATTTGATCATGATATGCTTAAGTATGGGTTTCTTTATGTCCTTCTGCTTGGGGTTCATTGAGCTTCTTGGATTTGTGGGTTTATCATTTTCATCAAATTTGAGAAATTTTCACCCATTATTTCTTAAAATATATTTTCTGTCCCTTACCTCCTTTAAGGATTCCAATTATGTATCTATTAGGCTGCTGGAAGTTGCCCTGCAGCTCAAGGATGCTCTGTGGTGTTTTTTTTTTCCCTTTTTTTTTGTTCCTTTTTCTCTTTGTGTTTTATTTTGGATGGTTTCTATTGCTATGTCTTCAATTTCACTAATCTTTTTCTCTTTCCTGCAGTGTCTAATCTGCTGTTAATCCCATCCTATATGTACGTATATGTGTATGTGTGTATGTGTGTGTGTGTGCATACATACACATATATGTTATCTCTGACATTATATTTTTCACCTCTAGGTGTTCAATTTGGCCTTTTTAAATATCTTCCTTGTCTCTACTTAAAATGCTCTTGAATTCTTCTTGAACATATGGAAAACAGTTGTGATAACTATTTTAATGTGTTATCTACTAATTCTATCATCTGTGTCATTCCTGGATTGGTTCTGTTGATTTTTCTCCTCATAAGAGGTCACATTTTCCTGCTTCTTTACATGCCTCGTAACTTTTTATTGGATAGCAGACACTGCGAATTTTACCTTGGATGTTAGATACTTTTGCACTTCTGTAAATATTCTTGAGCTTGTTCTGGGATGCAGCTAATTTGCTTATAAACATTTTGATCCTCTTGGGTCTTGCTTTTAAGCTTTCTTTTTTTGGATGGGACTAGAGCATTGTTTAGTCTAGGGCTAATTATTCCCCACAAAAACCCTTCTGAGTAACTACCCAATGCCCCATGAAATTAGAAAGTCTTCCTACTCTGGCTTAAGAGAATCAGAATTATTCCTGGTCTTGCAGGAGCTTGAAAGGTTGTTCCCTCTAATATTTTTGGGTGGTTCTTTCCTCAGGGTACTTTTCTTATATCCATGAGCTCATCAGCACTTACCTGAAGATTCGAGCAAAGACCCTTTGCAGATCCCTGAGCTCTCTCTTTGTGTAGCTCTTTCCTCTTTGATACTCTGTCCTATGAGCTCTAGCTGCCTTGGCCTCCTGAACTCCTCAACTCAGGGATTTGGAGTTGGCCTCTGTTCCCTCTCCCATTCAGAAAGTCTATCCAGGCAATAAGCTGGGGGCAATCATAGGGTTCACCTTGTTCGTTTTGTTTCTCAGGGATAACTGCCCTTTGTTGATTGATGTCCAATATCTTTTCATATATTTTGTCCAGTCTTTTAGTTGTTTCAGATGAGAGGGAAAATCCAGTTTCTGGATTGGATCCAGTCCCAAGATATTTGTCCATCTTGGCTGGAGCCAGAAGTTTTTGTGCTGGAAAACTTTTTGTGGGCATTTGGAGCCTTTGACTAAGCCAACCCAAGTTGCCTGTTATCAGGTCAGGAAAGGGGGTGCTTCCTGAAGAGGCTAAAAGGGATTCCAACATAACTACAAGGACACTGAGCCATTCTAGGAGAGACAGAGGACTCTGCCCTTTTTTTTCTAGCTCTTGTCAAGTCTTTGACTTTTATCTTTGGACTCAACTTACCATTTCACATCTCTGTGGCAGTGAAGGTTTTAGTCTCTTCTACTTTGAAATAACATTTCTCAGCTCACTCGAAATCTTGAATTTTTTACTTGATTCCCTTAGACTTTGTTTCTGTATTTAGGTCACCAAAGGTTTCTACATCTGAGGCAAATGAAAGTTTCTCAGTGGTATTTACAGCAACCAGCATCTGCTTCTGTAGAGAACCACTAACCCAAAGATACTGTGTTCTAAATTGAAGATGAATGGCAGGCATACTCTTAAAAGCAAATCCTGCATATCAAGGGTGAATAAAATACCACTTAACAAAGCATTCCAGCTGGTTAAATTTAGGACAAGAAAAAAACCTGACCCAAGAATATTCTCTGGCTTTGAGCCCAGGGTATTTTTCCTTTTAGAGTGAATTTGGTACATTTTCATTCATGTGGAGCTGTTGCTTCCCAGCATTTCATTCTGAGATGGAAGGTTAACAATCATTGCCTTGTTGCTAAATCCAATGGACACTTCTCAGTTATTAACCTACTTGACCTCTCAATTTGACATGGTTGACTATAATGTCCTTCTTAATACAGTCTCTGGCTTTCCTTCTCCCTTTCTAGCCTTTCTTTCTCTGCCTATCTTTACAGTTGGTACTCTTCTTGGCTCTTTCCTGAGCCTTCTTCTCATGTTAGACATTCTCCTTGGACTCTCTTATTAATGCCCATGGCTTGACTGAGAATTCCTAAATCTATATTTCTAGCCTAAGTATTTTTTCTGAACTTCTGTCCAGTATATTCAGCAGGTCACTTGGCACCTTCATTTGGACAGCACATAGGTAACTCAACCTTAGCAAGCTCATAGTTGGACTCTTCAGGTCTCCCCTCAGTTCAGCCCTTTCTCCCATGTTCTCCATTTCTGTAAAGAGCACTTTTAAACATTTAATTTCTCAAGCCAGGATTCCTTGCATTTTATCTTCCAATCAATCACCAAGTCCTGTTGATTCTACCTCTTTGCATATTACTTCCTCCCTCGCACTATAAGTTCCCTGCCATGCTTCCCATTGTTCAGTTCCACAAACATACAATGATCTCATTTTCTGACCTTTGAATATTTTGTTCTTTCTGCCTGTAACCCTTCCTTCACCTCCTTTGCTTAACTAAATCAGGTCACTTTCTTTGAGAAGTCTTCTCTGACTTCCTTTATCATCTTGTTCTGCCAAACTCCCCAGACTGAGATATTAATCTGCGTTTTTGCAGGTTGCCTTGTTTCCTCTATTTTAACAGTCATCCAGTGTCTCACTAGATTGTAAGCCCCATCTGGCTCACTCCTATATCCCCAACACTAAGTATAAAGCTCAGCACAATATGGGGACTTAGTTTGGCAAACATTTGCTGAATTGAATTTTAATGTGTCAGTAGCCATGGAAGTCTCAGTCCTACGGGTTTGTAGCCTAGCCGCTCTGAATAGGAGGAGCTGTGTGAAAGACGACATTCTATAGTGATTCTTTGGCTGGATTCTTTTTTCTCCACTATTTATTTACTACTTTAGCAACTTGATCCATTTAACAACTCTGAGCTTTACTACTCTCTTTTATGAATACAAGTGCTTGAATTTTCTGAAGGCAAATGGTGGGACCAGATGATATTTTCCTTTTTTCTTTTTTAGGTTCCTAGTATTTTATGCATTAGTCAATAATTTTCCTCTTTTGTGCAATGATTATTCCTATCCTTTGGTACATGAATATTTTTCTTACTAATTTGTAAGCCTTCTTTGTACATATATACATATTTAAAAATATTTTAAATTCATTTTTTAAATTTAAAAATCTTAATTTTTTATGGACATGGAAAAGGTTTTAATTTTTTAGATTTTTCATATTTTAAAATATGATATCCATTCTTAGTTCACTTGCTGCACAAAAAAAGATAGTAGGCCAGATTTGGTCTTGTAGACATAGTTTGCCAACCCCAGCACTAAAGTAATCATTAAATTTGAACCATCTCTGCATTCCTGGAAAAAATAGCATATGGTTTTCATATGCTAATATTTTATTTAGGATTTTCGTGTTTATATTCATAAGTCAGATAGGTTTGGTAGAGATTTTAAACTCATTACTGGGCAGAGATTCATTTTATTTGGCTTACATAATATTTTTAAATTTTTTGAATGAATAGCCAATATTAAACAATTGGGAGATATTTTATTAAAAATTAGAAATTTCTGGTTTTTCTTTAAAAAAAAAAAAGGAACATGTCAAAACTGGGAGAATGTGGGCCCAGTTTAGTCACATTTTTAATCGCTGTTATCTATGTATGTTTTCTATTTCATTAATTTCTACTCTTATTTTTATCTTTGAACTTTGCTCTATAGTTTTCTGTTGCTAACCTTATCTAGTTTTTGTCTTTGCCTAGACTTGTACTTAGCACTGAAAAGTCTTTCAGCTTTTTCTAGTTCTGAAACAGTTTAAATTACATTGGCATTATCTGTTTCTTGAAGGTCTTATAGAATTGGCCTCTAAAACTATCTGGGTTGTCTATAATTTGTCAGGTAGAGTTTTGATTTCCTTTTGTATTTTATCTATGGTTAGTGAGCTATTAAAAATTTCAAACTCTTGTACCAATTTCAGTAATTAATACTTTCTAGAAAAATCATTCATTTTCCACCCCACGCCAGATTTTAAAATTTATAAATAAGGTTGCAATGATTCTCTCTTATAATTTAAAGAATTATCTTAGTATTTTGGGTGTCTTTCTCTTTCTTAAATTTGTTTATTTGTAGTTTTCTTTGTTTTAACACAGTTCTATTTTATTGGTTTTTTGAAAGAACCAGACTTTGATTTTGTTTTGTTTTGTGTTTTAAATAGACTTTAACTTTATTATTTCCTTTTAAATAATAAAAGGAAAGTTCCTCTTCTAACTTTTTGAAATGAATCTTTAGTTTAAAATTTTTTGAAAATCGAAAATCTTTCTTCTGTTCTAAATAAAATCATTTTCCTCTGTGAACTTTCTATTCTATTCCATTGATCTGTTTGTCTTCTTTCTTGTACTACATTATTATAATACTACTTAACATTTGGTAGTCCAAATCCCCTTTATTATTATTTTTCAAAAGTTGGTTGGCTATTGGGCCAGAAGATAGCTAAAGGCACTAAGATTCTTTAATAGCTAAGGTGAAAATGCACCCAAATAAAGCCCTTTATTCCCTTCCCTCTAAACCCAAGTAGTCCTTATTCCTCTAGATACAGAGTCAGTCTTAAAAAAATGCCTATAATCAATTTTTGTACGTGAATGTGGTGTATTTAGGTGTTTGTGTGTATGTGTCTATGCGCTTGTGTATGTGCATAGGATGTATGTATAGTGTATGGGGTGTGTTTGTATAATGTGTGAGGTACATATGTAGTGTTTAATTGTGTGTATGTGGTGTATATGTGAATATGGTGTGTTTGTGTGTGTGGTATATTTGTGTTTGTACATGGGAAGTGTTATGTAATGTATGCTTGTATGTGCAGTGTGTGTTTGTATTGTGTGTATAGTATGCTTATGTATGTGTGGGGTGTGTGAGGAGTAAGAGAGACACTGAGGCTCAAGGCCAGGGGGTGCTAGAGTGCTTAGGGCATGTCAGAAAGCCAGGCTTCGTCCTCGAACTCCTCGCCTTCGTGGGGAAAGCAAGGCCATAACCATGACCCTTTCTGATGTCCCCTGTGGACAGCAGTATGGGTTAATAGGACAAGTCTCTCCTGCAATGGCATTGCCTGGGCTCCCACTCATTTCTGTCCTCTCTCTCCTGAGAAGAGAGTGATCTGCTCCTTTAGGAGAAGGAAGCTTCCAGTATTCTACTAAGTAAGGGCCCTTACTGTTTGTGGTAAAGGTGGTGGAGGTGGTGCCACTGCAGGGGTCAGATTAAGATCAGAGTGGCACTGGGGTCTCCCATCCAAATAGGTTAGCTGCTGAGTAGGGCAGAAGGAGTCGGGAGGGAACTTACAAGGCTGTGGGACCTTTGTGCTGAGTGGGGGTGAAGTGCCCAGTGTGGTTCTCAGGCTTTTCTCACCCAGGCCACATACCGCAACTCTGCCCATTTGCTGGGTCCTACTCTCCCGAGGGTGCATTTACAGGTTGCTCACAGCTTCCTGAGTTCAGGGTGGTCTTCCTTAGTGTGGGCTCTACAGTGGTCCCTGGCAGAGCTGTGAAGGGGCCACTGTGACCTTGGGCTCATCACTCTCCCCTTCCCTGTGGACCTCCTTTTCTAATTCCTACTGGGAGAGAACAGCCTTCTCAGGAGGCATCCTCAGGCCATGCCTAACCACGTTCTCATCTTGCTCCTGCAGCTCTATAGCACCTTCAGCCTCAGTGTCCTGTCTTCATCCTATGGCTTGAGCCTGAGGTTGCCCATTTTCCCTGGCTGGATGGAGCGGCAGAGCTGGGATACCTCCCTGCCCAGAAAGAATGCGTGGACTCAGACTTCACCAGCTAGAAGGAGGATCAGGCACACTGAAATCCAGGGTGCAGGTAAGTGTGCCTGGGGTTAGGGCCAGAGGAGTAGGCTTGCCCATGCTAAGGGCAGTATTCATGGTTTGGGGGCTGGCTGAAGAGCACAGCAGAGTCTCACGAAGTGCTAGGATTCAAACAATCCACTGACCTTTATGTGACTTATTTCCACTTGACCACTAGTTTGCTGATTTCAGGGCACCTTCTCCAGTTTCTGCTCCCTGCTGGTGGCCAGCTGGCCCTATAGGATCTAGTTTCCTTACCTGCCTCAAGAAGGCAGGTCTGCTACTTCCACCTGCTATTGGCCATGAATCAGGTATGGAGGCCAAGGAAGAACAGAATGAGGATGCCCTTAGGGGCAGACAGAACTGAGTTCAAATTTTAGCTCTGCCAACCTTGGAAAAGTTACCTACTCTCTCTGCCTGAGGTTCGGATTTATCCTTGGTAAATTGGGGCTAATGCTTTCTAGGGTTACTGTGAAAATTAAATGAGACGATGTGTACGAATTGCCCAGCACAGCCTCTGGCACACGATACTTAATACATACAACTTTTCTCTCCACTTTCTCTATTGCGTCCCCCACTCCTGTCTTGAGTGGATCACTGAGCCACAAATATCCATTTGGCAACTTCCAACATTTCCCATTTTTAGACTTACATAAGACCAGCAGCTTTCCCTCCCACAGCAGCAACAGTCAGAGACTGGTAGAGCAGATGTCTTGGTGTGAAACTGCTCCCAGGAGGCGTCCCATGAATGTTTGCTGACAAAGCAGCATAGGGGCTGACCTTCCTTCTAGCTCTGCCTCCTTGCATCAGGCTCTGGAGACTGAAGGCATCTACCCCCTCTGCATACTGTGCATTTCTGTCCCCTCAGATGCTGGGTGCCTGTCCTCTTCTCCCATGGCAGATGGGGGGCCATGAGGCTGGCTGGAGCAAGCTGCTCTGGTCTGGACCTATCCCAGGCTCCTCTCATCCAAAAGGAGGCTCAAGAGGGAGATGGAGAGGGCAGGGTTTGGGAAGGGGCTGCAGCCTGGTGGGTGGGCCCGTCCATGTGTGGAGAACACTTTTCCAAAGCCCCCCGACCTGGGCCGGAAGGGTGTTCTTTTGCCCATGTTCGGTCCAGTGATTACAGTTCTGAGCTTCAAAACATGTTACAAACCTGGCTAATTGCCGGCCTGGGAGAACTGGACAAGCAGGCCTAGCCCGCCCGAGTGTGCAGCCCAGGGGCTGCGGGCCTCTCGTGCGGATGGCGCCCCTAGCCTGGAGCAATCCCGGCGTCAGGAGCCCTGGTGTGCCTTCCCGGTCCTGAGAGCTTCTGGGGAGGGCTGCCATCCAGGCCGCGAGGACTGTCCTCGCAGTTGGGGCGCCAGCGCTTCCCCGCCTTTAGCCAGTGTCTGCTCGGTCAGGTGGAAACCTCCCCATTCAAACTCGCGCGGGCCAATCAGAGCCCGGCGCGCCCGCCAGTTCAAATGCGCGCTTCAGCCAGGCTTCAGCTCGCGCCTCCGAGACCCTGCGCTGGGGGCGGGTGAACCTGCTGCCTCGGTTACCGTGGAGCAACACAGACGCCTCGGGTTACAGGCGCACCCTCCTGTCCCGGAGCGGGGCGGCCATGGAGCACTCCCTGCACCGCGTCTCTCTCGGGAGCCGGCGTGCCCACCCGGGCTTGTCCTTCTACCTCACCACCTTTGGTAAGTGCCTTCGGCTGGCTTCCAAGGCTGAAGCACCCTGCACTCAGCGCCCAGAAAGGGCGCCCCCACGGAGATAGATGAGGCTAGGAGCAGGTGAGCCTTCTGTTTGGGGGCACCTTCTTGGGATCCTTCCTCCTGTGGTTGCCCAGGACGGGCTCAGGGGAAGGGCTCAGGCACAGGCTCAGGCCAAGCAAGCCGCCGGGCACCACCTGCTGCCTGGCCACTGGTGCCAAGTGCAGTTGGTTCTGCCTCACTGGGCTGGAATAATCATGCCCCAGTTAATCTTTCAGAGACTTGGTTTGTCACCACTGAGTTTCCCATTAGCAAGCAGCTCAGGCTTAAATCAAAGTCTTATTACTACGCCTTTGAGCAGGAACAGTGCAGGTGCCAGGTTGGCCCACTGGCCTTGCCTCCCCGTGGGCTCACCTGGGAAGCTGCATTGTGACTGCTTCAGTGGATCGCTGACCCACAGCAGAGATGGGAGAATTTTCTCCTCCAAGAGCGACTAGGCTCTCAGGAGGGTCCCAGGTCTGCCCTGGGGGCTTGCGATGGAAAGAAATGGGCAGTAGACTCCTGCTCCCAAGCGCCTAGATAACAGGACTGGGTTCCCCCAAATAATAGCTGGGCAGCAGCTCCCCAACAGTCTAGGCAAACCCAGCCTTCCAAGTAGCCATACTAAAGATACAGCCCTCTACAGCTCTCCATTTGTTTCTTCTCGGGTTCTGCAACACCTTGTGAAGAGGGGGTTATATTTCCTCTGTGAAGACTTGAGATCTAGAGAGGGGAAGTACTCCTGGTGAGCCAGTTGCAGAGTCGGTACTTGAGCTGAAGCCTTTTGAAACGACCTGTCCAGTACAATTTTTTTTGAATTTGTATGCCATTTTATTTATGAAGGTTTGGGCAGTTACTGTAACATAACTGGACTTTGCCCAGATTTTGAAGACATAGCACCGAAGAGCTAGGCCCTCCCTGGGGTTCTGGCCCTCCTACTGTACCTCTGTCAGCACACTTGACTCTTCACAACCTGCCTTTTTCTCTAGGGGCAGGGAAGTAATGGGAAAGCAGTGTCCTGGCCTCTAGAAATGGCCTATGGTCTGGCATCCTGGAGTTCACTGGTCCAGTTGGTGGACGATAACAGCGAGAGTAATTAACTAGGCACCATTGGTTGGGCCCTTACCATGTGCCGTGCCTTGTACCAAGTGCGTTACCTGCATTATCTCATTTAATTCTCCCAACACTTAGAGGCAGTGTTAACTCCTGTTAACTCTCCTGGGATGTGGAACTGTACCAGACAAGGGAGGTATTTGGGATGGTCTGAGTTGGTGGGGCTGGAAAGAGTGTCAGGGAGCTGTGAGCCCCTGTTACCTTAGCCGTGTCCTGATTAAAAAATAAAAATATGTTTCATTGTTTTTTTTTCCTCTGTATTATCATGGTGAGATGTATTCATTGTTGAAAACTTAGTGAAAAGAAGGAAGTAAGAATCACCTGTAATCTGTAATTTGACTCCCAGAAAAGACCATTGTTGACATTTTGGTTTATATCCTTCCAGACTTATTTCTGTGTTTGAGTGTGGGGGAATGTTGTGTCTAATTTGAACAAAATTGAGATCATATTGTAACTACAGTTTTATAAATTATAGCACTTCTTTTCCTTATTGTTATGATGTGACTATTTCCTATCAGTCTACATTCTTCTGTTGAATTAATTTCCCTGCCAGATCTGGGAAGTAGAGGGGCGTCCAGTACAGCAGGCAGTGGATACCCTGCCCAGCCATGGGTTGGATGGGTGTCAGGGAAGGTTGCTGCTTGAACCAGTGACATTGACTTGAGTATGCAGTGGGCAGGCAGGAATCTGGTGGGGTGGGGAGCCTCCTGCTCTTATGTATACAGTCACCTCTTAAATCTGAGGACATTGATTGACACTGGGAAAGTTCTTTCTTGTTTCTTGCATTAATTGTTTTCTTGACATATGCCGCCTCTCCTCCAGGCTGATGATTTTCTTCACACACTGAATGATCTTTGCTTGTCTCTTCATGAATGAAGATTCATATCAGTGGTTACCAACCGGGCCAATTATCAAAAGCACCTGGGAGCCTGTTAAAAACACAGATTCCTAGGATCTTCTCTCAGACATTATGGTTTAATAGGTCTGGGGTGGGACCTGAGAATCTAATTTTAAGAAACCACAGAACTATTTTGGCCATCAGGCAGGTTTGGAAACTTTGGTTTCAGAGTCAATTTTGACAGTCAACTCCCCTAATGAGAAGGGCTTTGCTAAGTTTTCTTCAGTTCACTGGTCTTTCCCCAGCATGGCAGGTAGTCTCTGGCCTTCAGCAGTGGGCTTTGTCCTGGTAGAACCAGATGAAGGTGCTGCCTACCTGATAGTTCCCCGAGCATAACCATTTAAATTTATTTTTATTTTTTATTTATTTATTTTCAATTATAGTTGGCATTCAATATTATATTAGTTTTAGGTGTATAGCATAGTGGGTAGACATTTATATAATTTACAAAGTGATCCCCCGATAAGCCTAGTACCCACCTGGTTCCATACGTAGTTATTACAATATCATTGACTATATTCCCTGTGCTGTATTTCACATCTCATGACTGTTTTGTAACTGCCACTTTGTACTTCTTAATCCCTTCACCTTTTTTACTCAGCCCGCTAACCCCTTTCCCTTCTGGCGACTATTAGTTTGTTCTCTGTGTCTGTGAGTTTGTTTCTGTTCTGATTGTCTTTTATTTTGTTTTTTAGATTCCACACCTAAGTGAAATCATATGTTTTTTGTTTTTCTCTGTCTGACTTATTTCACTTAGCGTAATATCCTCTAGAGTCATCCATGTTGTTGCAAATGGTAAGGTTTCATTCTTTTTTATGACTGAGTAATATTCCATTGTATATATGTACCACATCTTCTTTATCCAATTGTCTATTGATGGACACTTATGTTGCTTCCATATCTTGGCTATTGTATATGGAATGTTCTTACTTGTCACTTTTATAGCCTTTATTTTAAAGTCTATTTGATATAAGTATTGCTAAGACCAAATTTTTAAAGGGAGTTAAATTTCCAGCATCTCTGAAATGATGGAGACAAAATTGTTTTGACTAGAATTCTTTTCAGGGAGAGTACTATATGGTATAAGTTGTGGTTTATGTATTGTGTGTGTGTGTGTGTGTGTGCACATTTGCGCATGAGTACAACCCCATACCACCCAATAAGGGACACGTTCAAGTAACATTAGTTGGCCATACACTACCTTCTAAGGAGATGACCTGGCTTCAGCAGATGAGAGTATGTAAACTGAGGCTAGAACCCAACTACTCCAGAGGGATTTTTATTTATGAGAAATAATGTAATTTGAATAAGTCCTGGTAAGCGTATGTAAGTTTTTTTTCTTCAGGAGAAAAATTTCATTAGTATATTTGCTAACATGTTTTTTTTAAAATAGCTTTATTGAGATATAGTCACATACATACAATTCAGTCATTTAAACTGTAAAATTGAATGGTTTTTAGTATATTGACAGAAAGTTTTGTAATTATTACCACAGTCAATTTTAGAACATTTTCATCACCCCAAAAGGAAACACTGTACTCCTTAACTTATTATCCTCAATTCTCAGTCTCCCCTTTTGGCTGATCCTAAATAATCACTAATCTACTTTCTGTCTCTATAAATATGCCTATTCTGGACATTTTATGTGAGTGGAATTATATATATATATATTTTTTTGTGACTGGCTTCTTTTGCTTAGCATAATGTTTTTAAATTAGCTCATGTTGTGACATGTGTAACTCATGTTGTAACAATGAAGTGTCAGCACTTCATTTTTATTCATTTTATGAATAGTATTTTATTATATAGATATACCACATTTTGTTTATCTACCCATTAGTTGATGGCCATTTGGATTGTTTCTGTCTTTTGGCTATTATGAATAATGCTCTGCTATGAACATTCATGTACAAGTTTTTGTGTGGACATATGTTTTCAATTCTTTGGCTATATACCTAGGAGTGGAATCACTAGGTCAAATGAGAACTCTAGGTTTAACTGTTTGAAGAACGGCCAAACTCTTTTCCAAAGTGGATGCACCATTTTACATGCCCATCAGCAGCGTATGCGGGTTTTTATTTCATCAACACTTGCTGTTATCTGACTTTTTGATTCTAGCTATCCTATGGGGGTAAAGTGGTACCTCATTGTGGTTTTGATTTAAATTTCTCTGATGATCAGTGACATTGGACATCTTTTCATGTGCTTATTGGCTATTCGTATATCTTCTTTGGAGAAAAGTTTATTCAGATTCTTTGCCCATTTTTAAGATCCTATGCGTCATTTTTAAATTAGGCTATTTATCTTTTTATTGTTGAGTTTTACGTATTCTATATATATTCCAGTAACAAGTCCCTTATCAGATATATGATTTACAAATATTTTCTCTCAATCTCTGGGTTTTTTGATCCACTTTCTTGATAGTGTTCTTTGAAGATCAAATGTTTTTATTTTGATAAAGTCCAAATTATTTCTTCTTTTGTTGCTTGTGCTCTTGGTGTCATATTTCAGCATCCATTGTCAAATCCATGAAGATTTACCTTTATGTTTTCTTCTAGGAGTTTCATAGTTTTGACTCTTACATTTAGATCTCTGATCTATTTTGAGTTAACTTTTGTATATGATGTGAGGAAAGGGTCCAGTTTCAATCTTGTATGTGACTATGTAGTTGTCTTGGCATCATTTGTTGAAAATACTATTATGTCATCATTAAAAGATCTTGGCACCCTTCTCAAAAATTAATTGACCATGTATACATGAGTTAATTTCTGGACTCTTAATTCTATATGTCTTTTCTAAGGCCAATACCATACTATTGCTTTGTAGCTTTGTAGTAGTTTTGAAATTGGGAAGTGTGACTTTAATTTTATTCTTCTTTTTCAAAATTGTTTTGGCTATCCTGGGTTCCTTGAGTTTCCATATGAATTTTAGGCATGATATTTTATATAGAAAATATACTCCCAAGTTCACAAAAACGTTTGATAAGTATTTAAAGAATATCTTCTTGACAGGATACCAACTTATTAGGTTACCTGAGGCAACATATTATTAACCTGCCCAGGACTTCTGGTCTGGGGCCAGGATGTAGTAAGTGGTCATGGGAGAGAACAGGTTGCCTTTCCTCCAAGGTGTCTGGGAGAGGAGGAGACAGGCAGGCTGGTCATGTTCTGAAGGCTGCAAATAGCTGTGGACATTGAATAATACAACCCTACTCTTTCTAGAACTGTTATTTCCAAATGAACCAGCAAGGTAAAGGCCATGGGGAGCAGCTGCGTGTGTAGGCTCTAGCGGAGTGCCTGGAATCTTTGGTTTGTCAGAGGAAAGTCAGGAAGATGTGGTTCTTCAGGCAGAGTAGACTAAGGAATGACATCAATATGCTGGGCATTTTCTGTTTGTTGTGGAAGTATAAAGTTAGCCGGGGGCCCTTTCCCACTCTTTTCTCTGCCTCTCGATAGAGGCCACAGAAATTTTTTTAAAAATCCATTTTTCTGTAGTGAGAATGAAGCTTGGGAACAGATGCCAGCAGTGTGAAGGCAGGCCCTGAACTGGAGGCTCCTGCCAGCTGCTCACCTGCTGCTCTGAGCCTGAGACATTCCCTAGGCTTTACTGGGACATCCATCCAACTATTTCTCAAGAGCTCATCATTTGTTGGTCAGAGTCCGG
>NW_011888842.1:269366-271327 GCF_000151845.1 Pteropus vampyrus
GTGTGTAGGCTCTAGCGGAGTGCCTGGAATCTTTGGTTTGTCAGAGGAAAGTCAGGAAGATGTGGTTCTTCAGGCAGAGTAGACTAAGGAATGACATCAATATGCTGGGCATTTTCTGTTTGTTGTGGAAGTATAAAGTTAGCCGGGGGCCCTTTCCCACTCTTTTCTCTGCCTCTCGATAGAGGCCACAGAAATTTTTTTAAAAGTCCATTTTTCTGTAGTGAGAATGAAGCTTGGGAACAGATGCCAGCAGTGTGAAGGCAGGCCCTGAACTGGAGGCTCCTGCCAGCTGCTCACCTGCTGCTCTGAGCCTGAGACATTCCCTAGGCTTTACTGGGACATCCATCCAACTATTTCTCAAGAGCTCATCATTTGTTGGTCAGAGTCCGGAGCATTTATTGGCTTCTCTATCCTTTGGAGTCCATCTGCTTGGGAACGTTCAGAAATTCTATTTCTGGCCTTTTGATGGCCCTTTGTTTGCTTTTCCAATTCTGCTCTATATATTCTTTTTAAAAAACTTTTTTATTATGAAATATAACACACATACAGAAAAATGTCCCCCCAAATGATGTGCAGTTCAGTTATTTATCACAAAGCAAATACCTGTGTAACTATCAATGGGGTCAGAAATAGAAAAAACGTTGACAGTCTCCAGAAGCCTCATGTTTGAAGGTATGTAGCCTTTTTTTTCTTTTTATCATTCAGTTAAAAATATTTTCCAGTTTTCATAGTCATTTCTTTTTGACTCCATGGGTTATTTAGAAATATATTTATTAATTTCCAAATATTGGGACTTTTCTAGTAATATTTTTATTCCTTATCTTACATTTTGCTCAGAATACGTGCTCTGCATATTTTTGGTCCTTTGATAGCTCAGCACATAGTCAGTTTTTTATAAATGTTCTGTGTGTACTTGAAAAGATCACACAGTGATTGTGTGTAGTGTTCTTTGTATGTATCAGGTTTAGGTCGGGTTTGCTAATGTTGTTAAAATATTCTACATCCTTGCTGATTTTTATTCCCCATTTGTTCTATCAGTTACCGAGAGAGGTGTGTTAACATTCTCAGTGTGATTGCAAATTTGTCTGTTTCTCATTATAGTTCTGTCAGTTTTTCCTTTATGTGTTTGAAGCAGTATTAAGAGCACACAAATTTAGAATTATTATCTTTCTGGTGAATTAAGACTTTTATTATTATGAAGTCTTCTTTTATTGTTAGAAGTCTTTTTTATTTCTAATGGAGATAAATTCTACTTTTACTGACATTCACCCGCCTAGCTTTCTTTTAGTTAATAATTGCGAGGCATAACTTTTTCCACCCTATTTCTTTCAGTCTTTTTGTTTCTTTACGTTGTATGTGGCTCTGTCTATTAGAAATGATAGGTACAGAGTTGTTTTTCTCCTTAATTTGGGCCTAAGATGATATCTTCCTTCAAAAAGATCTTTGTTTGCTTCTGTCAGGTGCTTGAGGTCACTTAGCAATCTGGGATAACCTTAATTAAATGTTAGGGATTGAGATTGTTTGAAGTTGAGCTGCAGTCCCTTGAGGAATTGTGTCTGATCATGGTTTACTCTGTTCCTAAGGAGCAACCCTTCAGGGTTCCAGCCCAAAAGGTAGAGGCTCAGAAGGACCTCACTTCTGCGCAGGCCCTAATCTCCACCTCCTGTTCAGAGAGAAACTCTGCTCAGCCTCTCAGCCTTTTGGTCACCACCTCTCTGGAGTTTTAAAACAACCCCCAGGAGAAAATTAGCTCAGGAAAACATTTAACTAAATTCCACGGACCTCCATTCCCCCACATCCTGCTTTATAGTTCCCCCCTGTCTCGTTACATCTCTAAGATGCTGCTTTTAAATATTTTGTCTAGTTTTTCTAGATTTCCTCAGTGGGTCTGTCATCCCAGAAATAAAAATCCTCTAATATGTTTTCTAATTTTCCTTCCTTCCTTCCTTCCTTCCTTCCTT
>NW_011888842.1:271543-293008 GCF_000151845.1 Pteropus vampyrus
CCTTCCTTCCTTCCTTCCCACATTCAGTGGGAGTACCTTCTATTTTCCAGGTGCTAAACTGAGAACTAAGAGTTAGTTCTCGGTTTTACAACAGCCCTATCAGAACTGTATTATTATTATTCTTTCCATCGTACAGATGAGGGAACCAAACATGTAGTGATTAAGGATCATCGCTGGTGGAACCAGGATCCAAACCAAGTCTTACTGATTCCACAATCCACACTTCGCTCATAGTTCCATGCTTCTTCTCTTGTGTTTTACATATTAAACTTACTCTTCTAGAAAACTTTATCTGACCATGAAAAAAGTAACACAACTATAAAACATAATGAAAATAAATTATTGACTCCATTGTGTGGCTTAAAGCTACCTGCAAGCACATAGTCGACATTCGTCATTGTAAAATAACATATTTAACTATGGAGAAAAAGTCTGCACTATGAAAAAGATAAGGAGGCTGAGTAATTTATAAAATGAGGTAAAACTGATAATTTGGAATTAAAATTATATGACTTTACATCTGGCTTAAAATTAATTACAATACAATCTAAAGGAAAATTGTGAAAGGCAGAGTAATGTGAATTTTTATATCTTATAGTATTGCACACAAACATGTATAAAAAGAAAGTGTTTGCTCTGTAGGTGAAGCATTTTCAGGCACGTGCTTGGGTTAATATGGGACAATTCCAGATTTTGCAGTTTAGTGGTAAATAGTTTAAATCTATCAAAATTAAATCTATCAAAATCTATCAAAATTCTTTATTAAAAACCAAGGTTCTCAAAAGCAGATCTTCCATTTCCTTAGTCCTAATACCGATTTACCTTAAAACGGTATTTTCTTAACAAATTCTAAAATTGAAAATTGCCTCAGAATTGATCAGATTGACGTCATCCTTCTGCAGAGGCAATATGGATTTGTATTAGTTCTACATTGCTTCATAACAAATTATCCCGATATCTATTGGCTTAAAAAACAAACATTTGTTATCTCACTGTTTCTGTGAGCCAGGAATTTGGGAATGGCTTAGTTTGGGTAGTTTTTGCTCAGGGTCTCTCACAGGGGTGCAGTCAGGATGCTAGCTGCCTTATAGATTGATGGCTAGAGCAGTCTATTCCTGGAAGGAACAACAGCTTGAGAAACCACAGTAATATCAGGTTTCACAGGAAGCAGAGAGTCAAATGAAAGGGGTTGAATTGAGCCATCATAATTTTTATCCTACCACAGCAGCTCCCTGCTTACTTTTGCTCTGCGGGTCTCCTTCTGCCAGTGGGCACCATCAAAAGCCAGGGTTGCTTCTCCGAAAACACCTCAAGATTCTCTCTCTTCAAAACAACAGGCATCTGAAATTCTCCAGGGCTACATCCCAAGAGCTATGTGGCTCCCAGCTCCCCAACAGGCTGCAGCCTGCCTACCATTTCTCCCTAGGAGGGCAGAGAGCGAAATCGACAAACACGCATAACCCTCACTGAGCCTCAATCAGGCTGCTCTGTGGGTGAAGCAGCTGGGGACCACAGTGGGGGGAAGTGCCTGGCACCTGGCTAGGCTCCCTCCTTCCCTCCTGCACTCACAGCTGGAGAGTCAGACTTGTCCCCACAAATGGAGGGAAAATCTACGAGTGCTGGTGGCTGGCTAGGCTTCATATAGACCCAGCCTCCTTTGTTCACTTAGCCCGAAATCATCCCCCTTCCTGTGACTTTCAACACATGACCTTTCTTAAATGGGAATTGCTTTTGGGTTGGACTGGGTTTTGACTTGACTTTCGCTTTATGCTAGCCAGACAATTTCCTCATAGGTGTATTCTCTGCACACCCTGGGATGGCGTGGGGTCTTTCCAGGACACGTTCCTGCTGACCCGAGTCCAGTAATGGTGTGCAGCCCTGTCTTCTTGCTTCGTTTTCTGAGTATGTCTCTTCCTATGTCCTAAGAGTCAGAGTTCATCTTCCTGTGGTCCTCTGCTGAGGAAGGACTGCCAAATTGAATTTCTTTAACCAACTCCCTTTGCCTCTGGGCCCAGGTCCCTGGTACACTCCTGCAGCTTCTCTGGGCACCTGTCACCACCACCCTTTGCAGACAAGAGTCGGTGCCCTACTGCAGCCCCATGAGAACTGGGAACATAGCCTCTCCAGTGCCCCCAAACAGCCAGACGAGGATGACTTCAGACCTTTTACCCTGAACGTTCTCGGGTACTCCCATAGGCCACACCCTCAGGCTGGGGAGAAAGTGAGGATATTGACAAGACCAGAGATTCAGGGGGCTTATGAGGAGCTTGATTAGCTGGTATCTATGGGGGGCCCGATTAGCTGGTACCCAGGGATTCAGCTGACCTCCCTTCTCCTGGTGGTTTATTTCTCTAGACTTGGGGACATTTCTTGGCACCTGCCCTCTTTTGGCTTCCTCTTGGGTTCTCTAGCAAAGCTGTGGCACCTTGTCCTGTGCCTGATGGCTCTCTTTGCCCCTGAACCCCAGGGCTGCATTGGCAGATGCAATGGTGCACACCAGAGGGCTGTGAGTATTCTAGGAGACTGGCTCAGTGCACAGGAAATGGTGCTGGAGTCAGGGCAGAGTTCTGGTCTTCAGTTCTGGCCTTGACCTCTGGGCCCAGGTCAAGTCACCTTCCATTGCTGGGCATGACTGTTTTGACTAACAAATGAAGAGGTTGGGCAAAATGATGGAATGGCCTAAGAGGGGAGGACAGGGGACAGGCGTGGCCAGGGTAAAGGTCTCGTTTTCCATCTTGCCCTCATCAGTGAGCCTGAGGACGGGCTGTGAAAGGGTGTGTCCTGCGCTGGGGCCTGCAGCCTGGCCTGCAGGGTTTGGTTTCTCTGCTGTAACAGGGTAAAGGGCACCTGGGCCCTCGCTGAGGAGTCTTGCTTGGCAGGGCCTGGAGGGGAGCCGCATGGAGCCGTGCAGACTAACCTGACCTCTGAGCCAGTCTTCACCCCAGGCCCATTCTCCACTCCAGTTTCGCTCTTGGCCTTGCCCACGCCCCTGTCCTAGCTGCCGCGTTGTGAGCTTTCTGGGGACAGGCACCAGGCTGTTCCCATCTGCCCTTCCTCACTCAGGGCTTGTGTGGGTGCCGGACAAGTGTATGTTTGTCAGATAGAATTAGTGACATTTGTGTTGGGAGATTTCTCGATCCTGATTTCTGGGAAACGGCCATTGTAGGTGGTAGATGATGTGCGGCACAGTCATTCCCATGGCTTTGGAAACCAAATGTGTTCAGGCCAGAGCTGGCTTTCTGGCTGATGTGCGGGGTTGCTGCACTGGTCCCAATTTCAGAAAAAATGTTTCATGTTAAACATAGAGAGAGACTGGGTCGGTGACTGCTTGGCACTGTCTGTTTCCATCCTCCGTTTCACACTGGATGGGGCACAGTTTTTGTAGGAGGTTTCTCAGCCCCAAAGTGGTACTTGCTCAACCCTTGAGCTAATAACACCGTGGATTCTCCTGGCGCCTTTCATCCAAGGACCTCCTCACCCTCCAGCGTTACCTGATCCCCACACAGCTCAGAGAGTACGATCACCCCTATTATTAGCTCCACCTCACAGCCATGGACGTTGTGGCTCTGAAATAGGACATTAGTTGGGTCTGGAACTGGAACAGGTCTCCCAGCTTCTGAGATCAGTGTCCTGGGCAGGAGAGCAGCAGGAATTTCTGATGGGTGGAGAGCTAGACTAGGGTTTGCTGGAGCCTGGATTGCTTGGGCTCGTAGCTTAAACACCCCAAAGTGCGAGGAGCAAGTGGTTGCCATGTCACAGTGGTTGGTGGACTGCAGCAAAGCTTCCTTCTCTTCTGTTCTCCAAACTGCGTCTAGCCTTCCTCTAACCAGCAGCAAAGCACAAGCCCCAGGCACCATCCCAGTTCCGTGGGGCATGTCCAGAGATGAACAGTTGAGATGATGAGGAATGTTGCACTGTGCCACGAGGAACAGTGGAAGGAGTGTAGACTCTGGTCTAGAGGAGAGATTTCAGACTGCAGGATGAGATCTAGTCAATGAAAGTTACTGAGAGGCCACTTTCGGCTCAATAAAGATGGAGCAGTGAACAATCAGAACTATGTCAAAAGCAAAAGGGCTCCCATTTGAGGAAGAGAGCTCCCCATCACTTGAGGTGATCAAGCAGAAGCGGATGACTGCTAGACAGAGCTGTCATGGATGGAGGAGATGTGAGGACTTTGCAGTTGATGTGTGGGGTCGCTGTAGGCTGGGCAGCCCCGCCCCACCCTTCTCGCATTGTCTCCAGTGCACGTCCACTAGATGGTTTGGGTTCAGTAGCTTTTTGAGGTTCCAGGAAGAATGTATTGGACTCAGAAGATTTTTCAACATATCGTTGAGGAAGATGAGTGTGGTCTTCGGTCTTCTCTCTCCTCTGTCGATGCTGGAGGGCCACTGGGTATCTGTGAGGATGACCTGGTGTTTTGTTTTGGGCTGCATTGTAAAGTAATGAGCTCCCCATCGCCAGAGGGATGTAAGCCTAGGCTGGAGAACTACTACTGAAGATATTATAGAAGAGACTCCTGATATGTTGAGGAGGCTGAACTAGATGGCTTCTGAGCTCCCTTCCAACCTAGAGACTGCCTGATTCTTTGAATCTCTTCACATAAACCAAGAGGATTCCCATCACCATGATTCCACTTTTCACCCAACCAGGAGAGGAGGTGAAGTTGTTTCTGTTCTTGTCTCCTTAGGTCAGCTGAAGCTGTCGATCGATGCCCAGGACCGGGTTCTGCTTCTCCACAGTGAGTATGGCTGTGTGCCAGGCCTATCAGGAAAGGGATGGGCCACTCAGCTTCCCTCCTGGAGATGGTGTTACCATGGGCCATGGCTTCTTCTCTCATCTTTTTATAGTGTCCTGTTATGTGTCCATCGAAAAGAAGAGGGTATTCACTTGAGACTCTTTCTAGGGATACCTCCCCGGTCCTGCTCCTGATGTGATTGAGTCCACACAGTGGGCCATTCCTCCCCCGCAGGCTAGAACTGTTCCTGGCTCCAGTGAAGCAGGGCCACAGGAGACTTCTCGATCCTCCCTCTCTGATACTTTACTGCCGAGTGACCTTAGGCAAGCTCAGTACCTATCTTGTGGGCTGTTATAAGGATTAAAGGAGTTAATATTTGTAAAACACTTGGGACAGTACCCGGCATGTAGTGAGCTGTATTTTAGTGTTTGTCAAATAAGATAGAAAGCTGTAAATTCCAAAAAAATGATGGAGAAACAGGCCTGAACCAGGCAGAAGGGAGCAGGAAGGCTGGACATTCCGTGCAGGGAGAGCAGCATGTGCAAAGGCCCCGGGGGTCAGAGAGAACATGATGCATTTGAAGAACGGTCTAACATGACTGGGGCACAAACAAGATGGGTGGAGGGGTAACCTGGGGCCAGGTGATCAAGGTCCTCTGGTGCCACACTTTACCTGTCCATTTATCCGTTTGTTCAGCCTTCTATCCACCATACCAATAGTCACCGAGCATCTGTCATGTGCCCCGCTGCCAGGACTCCTCTCTTTGGCCGCAAAGGCCCTGCCTATCTCTCTGGCCTCCCTGTCTCTTGCCACTAAAGACTCTCCTCACCCCCTGTTCTATCCAGTTACGTGTACCTCCTGCCCCTTGAAGGCATCACGCTTGCTCATGCCTCCGTGCCTGTGCACCCTCTGGTCCTTGTGTCTGGAATAGTTTGCCTTCTTTTTGAAGTCCTTTTGAAAAATAAGTCTCCCTCCCTCTGATTTTACAAGAACCATGCCTGCCTTCATCATTAAGACTCAGGACGGAAGGCTCATTTTGCCTCATGTTTTTCCTTCTAGGAATCACCCCCTGACCTACCTGCCTAGGCTGTTTGTTGATTCTTCCTCCGTGTCTTCATCACAGCCCTGACTACACTGTGTCACCCTGATCTGTCCGGGGTCTTTTCTTCCCCACTAGAACAGGAGTGCATCCCCTGAGAGCCAGGGAGACCCTGGGCTCATCAGGCCTGGATCCTGCCCTCAGAGACCACGCCCTCAAGGGGAAGCACGTGCCAGGAACAGTAACTAGGATACCAGGCAGCTAGACCAGCAGGCGCCTGAGGTCCTGTGGTCCTGGCCTTGGGGGGCCCAAGGTGAAGTTCCCAAGGACCAACAGAGCGGGGTTCTTTGCCCGCCAGAGCCTGACTCCAGCTGTGCAAACAGTTTTTGCAAAATGCATGTTGGCCTCCACCACTCCATTTGTCCTGCACAGTTTTCTTTGGCTTCGCCCCAGTCTGAGGACTTCATCCCATCCAGCCTGTTCCTCTCTCTCCTTTGCTTTCCCGGCCTTACGACACAGACTACAGGAGCTCCATCGAAGCCAAACCCCAGGGCTCTATAAAACTACACATGAAAGAAAATAGAAAAGAGGCTCAGTTTCTGTAAGGTCTGCTGTCTGATTTCTGCAGACTTCAGGCAAATGGGCCACGCTTGCCTTCATGACCAGACCTGCAGCCCACCCCCACCTATCCCTTGCCTTTATTTATCATTCTTTTCTTTAACCACACTTTGTTGAGCAGTTATTTGTTTGCCAGGCTGTCTACTAATCACTTTCGACACATTATCTCATTTAATTAGCACAAGTACCCTGCGAAGTGGATGTTATTATCACAAATCCATTTTAAAAATTGCAAATTCAGTCTCAGAGAGGCAAAGGGACTTGCTCTGGCTCGTGTGGCCAGTTAGTGTAGGGGTGGGATTCATGCTTGTGTCTGTCTACCTCTGGACACAAGCTTTTTGCCTCCTGTGCTATACTGTTTGTCAGTGACAGCACAGGTTACTGTGCAGGGTACGTTCTCTGGCCTGGCCCTTCCATTCCCAGGAGATAATCTTGTGTGATGGAAAGAACACTGGCCTGGGAGTCAATGGACATGGATCAAAACCCAGCTCTGTCAATCCATTGCTCTGTGACTTTGGATGAGTTTCTTACTGTCTTTGGGCCCCCCTCATAACCTCATCTTCCTCGTTAAATGAGGGGTCAGACTCAATAAATTTTATGTTCTCTTACAGCTGTTAAGATTCAGGGGATTGACTATACCTTATGATGCCTTGGCGAGGGTGCTGCCTGAGTGTGGGAGATGGTGGGAGTGGACTAGACCAGAGAGGGGTTAATATCCAATGGTGCTTATGCAGATTAAAGGCCTGGTAATAATCTTTCCCACCCGCCGACCCCAACATTTTAATTCTCTGTTTAGTCATAGAATGCAAAGGCCTGATGAGCAAACACCCCGGCATCTGTGATCCCTACGTGAAGGTAGATGATGAACTGGAGGTGGGGGTGGGTATGGGTGGGGTGGGTTGGGATGAGGGGCCATGTCACTGAACTGAGAGTCCCAAGATCCTAGCAATCTGTCGGCCTGAGGCCATTTCCGGTGATAGTGACCACCTCATCCTTTGGCCAGTAGTTACTTATTAGGCCCAGGGATGAGGCCCTGAGCTAGGATAGACCCCTTCTTTTAGCCTGGCTTGGTCTTTAGGAATCTTACGGATGATGTTGGTCATCCACATAGGTGAGCATCATGAGTGTGTGGATGGTGTAAATCCGCAGATAATCCCAGTTCCTCTCATGACAAACAATACCTTCACCCCTCTCCTCCCCCAAACTAGAGGCAGGACGTCCAGGTTTGAGTGGCAGAGTAGAGGAGTGTCCCTGAGGACTGGAAGATCCGGCGGAGGCCCCCTGGATCAGGCGCCTACCTCCAGCCAGAACCAAAGGCCAGGCATGCAGAGTGTGGCAGTCGGGTTGCCAGGCCCTGATGCATCCCCCTTCCCAAAGCCCCCGGGCTGTCGGAGGTCCCTGTGGGCAAGGACTTGGTCAGAGCAGGGTGGGAGCCTGAGGCAGGGGACAAATGCACTAGGGTGAGAGCATGGATTGGGGGCCTTGGCAGAGGCTGACCTAGAGCCTCTTGTGAAGGGAGCACTCAGCAGCTGCTGGGAACTTAGAAGAGAGGAGACCTGTGCTTTGCGAGTAACCTCTGTGCTTGGAGGAAGAATAGAGATGGTCAGGTTGTACCCATCTCTGGCTCAGCCGGTGACTACCTTCTTGGTCCTACCTACTAAGGGGCCCTGTCCTGGCATCTGACTCCAACGCCTCTGGCCTGGGGCTTCTCCTTCTTTCCCAGCATCTGACTAAGGACTCCACCCTGTCCTGTGCAGAGACTGGTGTGAAGGACACCCGGAAAGACTTCAACTTAGAGATGAGCAGAGTCAGCCTCTGGGCTTATTTAACAACCTAGCCACGAGTAATCATCTAAATGCTTACTCTTCTCCAATTCAAGATTTCTTTGATCCCTGAAGATAATCGACTACACCATCAGAAGACGCAGACCATTCCAAACTGCAGAGACCCAGTCTTCCACGAGCACTTCTTCTTGTAAGTCTGGTGCCAGAGGAGAGGGAAGGAGTGTTTATCTGGAAACAGCTCTGTTTGCCAAATCTAGTAACTAGATCTAAGCAGAAAAACAGTGACTTCTAAAGGATGTCTTTGTTTTCTCATTCACTTGTGTCCTTGCATCCCTGGCACCCTTCCCAGTGGTGAGGTCCACAGAGATAAGGTCTCACTTGGCTGGTTCTCATAACTGAAGTGCCCAGCCTGAGGCTGGCAGCCCCTGAGCAGTAGGCAATTTCCCACTGTGCCTCAGGCCAAGCAATCTCTAGCTGAAGGAATTTCCAAGCTGAGGAATGTTTTGCCTCCCTGCCTGTCTCTCACCCCCGTTTAAATACTTGCTAACCTCTCTGAGTCCTGGCTTTTTTATTTGTAAAATGTGGCTAATAATAGTGCCAACCCGGGAGAGCTGAGGTGTAAATGAGACACCTAATGTCAGCTGTTGTTGTTGTTATTATTATTACTATTTCTTTCCTCCATCCCTGAACTCTGGAGCCAGTGCGAAGGTAATGGACATTTTATATTTTGCCATTAGTGAAAATTTTTATTTTGTTGTTTTTCAAACTATACAAGGCAATAATGGAAAATACAGATAAGCAAAGAGAAGAAAAAACACCTTTAGCCCTACTACTCACTGATATGCCTTGGTTTATTTCTTTTCAGATCTCTGAATTTGTGTGTGTGTGTGTGTGTGTGTGTGTGTGTAGAAAAATGGAATTATTATATAAAGTTGTACGGTAACCTCCCTTTTGTCCTTAACAACATAATGTGTACTCTTTTATGTGTCAATACTCACCTCCCATGCTATTTGTGCTTGAGTTTTTTAACCACCTCCTTATGGTTGGATGTATAGGTTATTTCCAAATTTCGTAATTATGTCAGACACTGTGGGTCTGGCCTAGCGCTTGGCCCTATAAACACTCCGACCATCTGGTTTGCTTTGCAGTCCTGTCCAAGAAGAAGATGAACAGAAACGCCTCCTGGTCACTGTGTGGAACAGGGCAGGTGACTCCAGGTGAGCGGAGCTGCTGAGCAGGAGGAGAGATCATGCTCTGGGCCTGTGGGTGGCAGTCAGGCGGCCAGCACATAGCACAACCATGAGCGGCAGTGGCAATGCTAAGTTTGCTACTCCCTGAGACCCTGTTACTCTTGATGATGCCAAGGATTGTGTTATCAAGGAGCATTTGTTGAGCAAGACGCTGCGTTGGCCACGGGGATGCCAACCAGCGTGCATGTGAGTTCTGCTCTCATGGCACCTACTTTCAGGAAGGGACACCAGACGCTGCTGGGAGACAAATTACAGTAACAACGCACGTAGGCTCAGTCCCATAGGAGTAGAAACGCCATGAAAAGTGGGCCCACTTCTCTCTTAATCACCACCGTACCCAGTGCCTAACGCAGAGATGTTTAGCGAGTATTGGTTCAATGAATACAAGAACGAAAATGAGTAACAGGGCAGCACACATGTAAGAGGGAACGTTCCTTGTTGGCTAAGGTAATCAAGGAAGCCTTCATGCAGAAAGGAGGATTTTGAACTTGGGGCGGAGATCGAGAATAAGACAAGGAGAGAAGGTTAGAAAGGACATTCCAGGCAGTGCATAGTATGAGCACAGGCGAGGGAGCAGGAATAGTCCTGGTGGGCTCAGACTGCCATAAGGAGACCAGTATAGGAGGTGCGGAAGTTTTGTGTGGGAGAATCCAAATGGCCTGATCTTGCAGGCAGCCCAGACACAGGAGGCCAGCTGTGGTCATTACTAATGGCATTTAACACAGGGCAGGGGAGGAGAGCTAGGCAGGTGAGGGCGAGGATTAGCTAGCTGCTAAGGAAAGGGGGTAAAAGCACTTGACTGATGGCCATGGCACTTGACTATGAGCAGCAGGGGCTCATTTACCTGGTGTAGCTCAAGAAATGTGAGAGACTCTGTGGCCGTTAATATTTGTCAAGCAATCATCGAGCCAAATAGTGACTGAAAAAGGGTCTAGGTAAACGAAAATCGGCTCAACTCACTAGTTTAGACCTAGAGAATATTTTTGGGTTGAATGCTTTTTAATACCCTAAATTTTATAGCTACTATGCTTTTTAAAGTTGAGCCTTATTCAACTTTCATAATGAAGGATTTGTCTTTTAATAGAGCATCTACTTTTTATAATGGAATGGTGCTTATAGTTCTGTAAACCTCACTGATTGAGCTGCCATTTCCCGGGTGCCAGTGCGGCAACGTCATTGTAAGTGCTGGGGACACATAGGGTCAATGAGAGACTGTCCTCCTCTTGCTAGGATCACTGATAGAGACTTGGGGGTATGGGTGAGGAGGAGGATGTCACGTTGATAATTGGAGCAACAATTTACCTGGTGTTGACACAAGCCAGGTGTTAACAGTGGATTATCTCATTTAATTCTTAAAACAGCTCTGAGAGGAGTATGTTTTTGTCTTAAGTTTTTAAAAAAAGAAGACTGAAGCTAAGAAAGGAGTAACTTGCCCAAGGTCACACAGCTAGTGAAGAGTAGAGCCGGAAAGGGAACCCAGGCAGTTCGACCCCAGAGTCCCCACTCTCAAAACTGTATTGCCTCCTGGATGTGCAAGTAAAAAGACAGAAGAAAGAACCAGTAGAGTGTAGAAGGCAGGGCAGGGCAGAAGTGGGGAGGGATCTGCAAACTTACTGATGTTGCTGGAGGGTCAAGTATGAAGTAGGGACTGGCTAGGGATAAGATAAAGAAGTTGGTATAAGCCCAGTCTGATTATTCTGTAGGTTTTCTTTGGACTGTGGGTTTTCTTCTAAGGGCCAATGGTTGTCAGTCCTGGGTATGCATTAGAATCATCCAGGGTGCTTGGAAGGAACACAGGTTCCCAGGTGCCATATCCGAATCTTCACGGGCAGGGCCTAGGAATCTGCATTTACACAATTCTCGGGGTGAACCTCATGGAGCCAGCTAGTGTTTGGGAATTTGGCAATGGGGAGATGCTGAAGGGTGTTGAGTAAGAACATGACAGACGTGTATTCTAGATCTATCATTCTGTTAGGTCTTTGAAACGTTGGGGAGGAGCTAGGAGACTCTTGGTGATCTGTGAGAAAGATGATTTAGGGTTAGAGAAAAGGGAAAGAGACCCAGGACATATTCAGGAGATTCGATCAAAAGTACTGAGCAGTAATTTAGCTGTGAGAGCAGTGGGAGAAGTCGAGGATAACTCCTGGGATTAGATGGTGTCCCTTACAAAGCCACAGTGTCTTGGAGGGGAGGAGAAACCAGCTCTGGATACTGCGAGATGGAGCTACCTGGAAAACAGCCAGGGGCGAACTGTGAGGAGATCTGTCTTTGTTGACCTGGAGCTCAGGGGAGAGAGAGGTCTGTGGGAACCATGACCGCCAAGGCAGTGGGTGAAATTCTGAGCAGGTAAGACTGCCCAGGAACACAGCAGGTGCCAAGGACTAAGGGTCAGAATCTTCTTGTCTTGAAGGGAAAGCTCTGAAGGAGCCAGAGGAGAGTGTCAGAGAAACAGCTGGCCAGCCTGCTGGGTGGAGACAAGGAGTGGAGCAGGTGCTGTAGGCAGACACCAAACTGGGAGCTTCCACTTGCCCCGCTGTGATCGCCCTTCTGCTAGACCAGAGCAAGCTGAGAGAGCTGCTGGAGGAGAAGCCAACAATGCAGTTCAAGGTTTTTGGGAAAGAAAGTGAAGCCAGGGAGAATGAGTCAGCGCCCCGCGAGGCCGTGTGACAGAGGCAGTGAGTGTCTCCACTTGTTGCCTATTTTGGGAAAGTGAGATTCCTTATTAAACAAAACACAGCCGAACTCGTGGTCACAGTCCCAACCGAAAGCTCCAGAGGGACAGAGCAGGCTTAGACAGGCCTACTTTCAGAACAGAGGGCCCTGTCTAAGCTGCCAGCACCATAGAGACCAGCTCAGCCGGTGAGAGACGCAGTATTGATCCATCATCTCTGACCGAACTGAGCTGAGCTGAAGGAGGCAGACAGAGAGATTGCAGGGAACTTCTGTCTTGCTCAATGCTTTCAAATCAAATTGTGTTTCTCTGACGGATGGACATTCAACTTATTCACATGAAAGACAATTAGGGAAGGAAGGAAACAAACATTTATTGAACTCTTCTTTATGCCAAGCACTTTACATACATTATCTCATTTAATTCTCATAACAACTCTGAGAGGTAGGAATTATTATTGTCCCTCTCTTCAGAGAAGAGGAAACTGAAGCTCACGAAAGCCCAGGAACTTGCCTGAGCTTATATAAAAGCTCATATTTATTAAGCACTTACTGTCCACTATGTGTAGGCATTAAGCATATTTCATTCACTATCTAATTTAATCCTCATGAAACTATATAAAGTAGGAATTACTATTGTCGCTCTTTTACAGGTGAGGAAACAGAGGCACAGAGAGGTTAAGTAACTTGCCCATGGTAACACAGCAGGACACAGTGGAAACTAGATGCAAATCAAGGCAGTCTGGCACCAAAGTCGCATACTTGTAATCACATCACAGTACACTTGACCATCTCATACGGGTGAGAAATGACTCCAAACCATATTCTTTCTGTGTCAGTACACGTGTTCCTCAGGCCTCAGACTACTTCCCAGAGCATTTCTAATGTAGTTTTATATAAGTCATCCAGCTGAATATGTGGCATTTACATTTTGAAACTGATGGGAGATAGAAAGGAAGAATCTGTTTCATGAATTCTCTTGACCCTTTCAGTGATGGCTATAAACTTGTATTAGGAAAGCAAGATGATCTGCAAAGAAGTTCTGGGGAAGGGCTGGATCATTTCAACTCGTCATGGTGATCATGGTAGGAGCTGAGGAGAACTGGGCTCAGAGCAGTTGATTTTGGCTTAGCTCTGACTCTCTGTGAGACCATCAATAAGTCCCTTCCCTGCGCTGGGCCTCAGTTTCCTCATCTGTAAAATGCACTGACCTCTAAGGTTACTTTCAGCTTTAAGATTCTATAGTTGTTAAGAAATTATAGACATTTTCAAACGTATGGAAAGGTAGCAAATGTATAATAAACCCTCATATACTTGTAGTCTAGCTTAATCAATTATCAATATTTGGCCAATCTTATTTCATCTATGTCCCCACCCACTTTCCCCTTCCTCAGCGGATTATTTTTAAGAAAATCCCAGACATCATCTCATCTCATCTCATCTCATCTCTATATCTCTATAAAAGATGGCTTAAAAAAACAACCACAATGCCATTATCACATTTAAAAATTAACAGTAATTCCTTAATATCACTGACTATGGAACCGAGCTATTTAAAAGTTTCGTCTGATAATATGGCGAAAGCTAAACTGAAGCTTCTGGTGTCAGTCATAGTGTTTTCAGAACTTGTGGCCAGAGAACAATCTTAGAATTATAATGTTATGCACCAAGTTAAAAAACAACAACCACAACACACACATAATGTGCTGACAGTACCTACATTTGTGGAGCATCTGCTTGCTACGTGTCACACACTGTCCTGGGTATTCTCAGTGTACCGCTCTCTCTCTCATAACCAAGTAGAGTGCCGTAACGTTAGAAAGTTTGTGACTAGAGATGGCAACTGAACCTAAGGAAAGAAAAACTGAGTGGAAAAATGCGTTCAATTTATTTTAAGCCGTCAAATTAAAAATAAATGGCGATAAAATGCAGTAACCCTGGAACAGGAATGGTTTAAAGTCCCTGAGAGAGAGAATTAAAGGGCATTCCCTCAAAATAATGCCTTTTCTTTTTGCACTGTGTCTCCTGCTTTATGCTTAAAAGTAAAGTGAGCCTAGTACTGTTCCCCATGAAGCCTTACCTCTGAGCCTTTGTACTGGCTGTTCCCCCTGCTTGAAATGCTCTTCCTCTCGTTCTCTCTGGCTTAACTCTTCAGGCCTTCCTCAAGCACTTTGGCCCTACGCTACCTCTTGCTTCCCTGAGCTTTCAGCATTTGTTGCCTGCACTGTTCATCTGTCAATCTCACCCTGTCTAGTGACATCGCCTGTATTGCTGTCTCGAACTGCTATTTAAATTCCTGCATGTTTATCTTGTTTCCTTAATGCTGGGCTCCTTGCCCAGTGCCTGCCAACCATGGGCATGATGGATTCATCCATTTGTCAAGCCTTCACTGAGTGCACCAAGCCCTGAGCTCAGGTTTCGGCATTCAGAAGTAACCAAGGCTTAGCCCCTGAGGCTTTGTGCCTAGCGAAATTTCAGGCATTCCCCAGGGTGAGTGCAGTTTCCAAGTTTATAAGCTGACTGGTATATTGCCGGGTACTCAGGTTGCATGTAAAAGAAGTCTTTCTTCCTCCAAAGGTTTTTCAAAGGCAGGCTCAAGAAGTAGCTAACTGAAGAACACTTAGAGAGAGGGTCTTTATTACGGATTGTGACGATTTACTCTGCCTGAATTACCTTAAAGTCATTGGAGGTCCCTTAGCAGGAGGCGAAGCTCACAGGAGGCTATTAACCATTTAGCATTCTCTAAGCACTGGGAAATGAAAATTCTACTTACTGAGGAGCAAAGAGAGGCAGCTTTTATTACAGCTAAAGCATTGTGCCTGGAGATTTAGAAAGTTACAGCCATACCGAGTGTAGAAGAAAAGCATGTAGCCGGGCAGTGCGGGCACCTGGATCCCAGCTGGCTCTCTCTTGAATGTGTTGACAGCAATTAAATCGGCAATGAGGACTTTGGCAGTGTCTTGACAATGGCATCTCATATCAGTGTCTGCGCTCCTGATGGTTCTTGTGACTGCCCCTTTCCGTTAGTGCTGACTTGGCTACTTGCCAGGAGGGAAGAGTATATGTTTTTGCAGTGGGCTGGGGAGGTGGACATGGAAGGGTCGCTTTACTGGGGTGACCACACTGTCCTCTGGGTGGATTATTAATATGGCCTTGTATGATGAGAGTGGAGTGGGGAGTAGGTAGAGCCCAGGCTGTAGGAAATGCGGGGTGGGGGGCGGGGCGGGGGGCTAGAGAGAGAGAGAGAGAGAGAGAGAGAGAGAGCGTGAGCAGGGAGAGGAGCAGAGTGAGAGTGGCTGGTGGGACCCTGCCAAGTGCAGAGTGTTCGTCTGCAGGGCAGGCACACCTGTTCTGAGGACCAGGCCCCAACATTCTGCATCCTCACCCCTCACTTGGCTTGGCTGCTCTTAAGAAGCCGGTTTTGTTTTGCTTAGGACTATCAGGTGGTGAGCTGCCACCCTTTCCGGAGAATCCAAACAATATGTATTTATAGAGGCCTTCTAGACCGCTGGTCCTTGACTGGGGCAGGCATGGGCGGGTGCCTTCTCCAGATTCACAAGCCTGGACTCTGCCCTGGACCTGCTGCGTCTGGATCCCTGGGAGCAGGCTCTGGGGCACAGGACTTGGACAGGCTTTTCAGGGGGATGCTGTGGTACACTCCTGGCTGGAGCTGTGGGCCTTGCTCAGGCCCCCTTAGGCCGGGTACCAGGGAGGCACATCTCCAGGGAGTTCACTACCTATCCAGGAGCTCATTTCATCTTTGGCTCTGATATTGTGCTTTCCACAGAACGTGCCAGATTTATGTGGGTCCCTCAGGTATTGAAGTCAACCATCAAGGTTATGCTCCAGTCTAAATATCCCTGTTGTTTCTTGATTAACAGTAAACCAACTCTGACAGGGTCTGAGTTGGGGATGTGCTAAGAGAGAAGAGAAAAAAAAGCACCTCTATCTAGTGTTAGTATAGAGAAAAATGTGGTGGAACAGAAATACTTTCAAATATATTTACACTGTTTTTCTTCTCCTGATTACAAAAGTACTGCTTGTTCCCTATGAAAATTTGAAAACACTGAAAACCTGAAGAAAAAACAAAACCCTCTCTAATCCTGCCTACCAGATACAACCATTCTTAATATTTTTGTGGGTGTCTCTCTCATGAACAACCATTGCGAATATTTTTGTGGGAGTCTTTCTCATTATGCTACAGATTTATAAATTCCCTTTTCTCTCACAGTAGGGAGAATATCTTTTGCATTTTATTAATATTGATCTGTGCCATCATTATTGAAAGCTGCCAAGTATCACTCAGTCCCTGACTTTGGGACAGTGGGACAGTCTTCAGGAACTTTGAATTACTCTTAGCCAAAAAGGACCTGACTGAACTCTCAGCCCGTGGCCACAGTGTGACATCCCTGCAAGGCCTGACCCTGGTTTATGGCTACTTGTCCAGCTGGACCCCCAGGTCAGATTGGTCTCAGAGACTTTTGTGTTGGTTTGAACTTTGATCTGAAACTGTCCAAGGACTGCCAGGTCCTGCCTGGACTTTAGATAGAGCTTCTTGAGCTTGAGGTCCTATAACTTTCCTCCGTGACTGAGCATCACCAGCTGATGTGAGAGCTGAAGTTCCCTCTGGGGACCAGCTCTTCAGATCTGCCTGGATCTGGGCTTCTGTGGGTGATGGAGGGAGTGCTGCCTCATGACCTAGGACACCTGGGTTTCCCATGAGACTCTGCTACTTACGAGTCCGGTTACCTTGGGAGGGGACCAACTCTAAGCCTCAGTTTTTTCCTCTGTGGAATAGAGAAATAATTCCTTTTCAGCCTGACAATTGGAAAGATCAAATGAGATGAGGCACATAAAAGCACTTTGTAAACCACAGTGCATCGAGCAAACCGATGTTACACTTGATAATCGACTCCTCAATAATGACCAGTGAAATGGTGCTGACTCAGGCCTCTTGCTCTCCCAGACAGAGTGGACTCATTGGCTGCATGAGTTTTGGGGTGAAGTCCCTCCTGACTCCGGACAAGGTAGGTCCTGAGGAAGCTTCTGGGAGGGTCATCCCACCTAGGCCAGGGCTGGTATAGGTGGGGCCTTTGTCTGGAAGCCCTCGGGTGGCATTTCTGTCTGTGAGATGGTGCTCCACTGAGACAAGTGCCATGTGGCCTGAATAGCACTGTATTTATCACCTATGTGACCAAGGGGTTGGGTTCCTTTCTTGGTTCGATCTTGTCAGAGAGCAGTTGTTCGGCAGCCCTAAGTCCTCCCAGGAGGCTCTGGGTCTGGAGTCTGCTGTTAAAGACACTGCCAGGTCCCTTGGAGTTCAGAGCACTCCTGGGCCTGCCCTCAGGAGGAGGGCCAGGCGCTTCCTATGGTCTGTTCCAGTGGTCATCATCGTCTGCCAGGCCTCGTGTTTCAGGGCCTAGCAGGTGCATAGCGGGTGGACTGAGCATCCTCTGTGGAGCTTTCTTTCCAGTTAGCTGGGGACTCTTTGGGGTCTAGAGACACCATCCTTTCTACTCTGCATTGCACCTGAAGGCTTTTGAGCAGGGAAGGGACGTATTCTTTTTGCACATCCTTGGGGATGTCCTAGTGACCTGCTGCATGGTGTTGCCAGGTGGCCCTGGAAGTGAAGTCTGGGGTAGGTGGCTGAGGACCTCTTATCCTGCATGAGGGTCTCAAATGTCTTGACTGCAGCCTCAGCTTTATTCCTTCCTGGGAGAAGATGTTCCCCTCTGCCGACTGCTCAGGAGCCTCGGGCTGCCCTCACTCCTTTCTGTCAACATTTATCTGGCTCCTTCTGTATACCAGGCACAGGGCTGGGCACATAAAAGAGTTTGTGTACAGTCTAGTGGGGGAGGCAGCCATGCAAATAGACTATTCTCTGGAGATAAGAAGCTGTGAGAATTTGACAGAAAGGCAGACCAGCTCTGCCAGGAGTATCAGGGAAGGCTTCCTGGAGGTTCAGGCATGGCAATGCCCTTTGGGGCAGGGAGGCTGGAACGTCTGTCTCTGCAGAGATGCTGCTTCTGAGGGAGTCTTTCCAAGTTGCTGCTTTTTTGTGGGGGATTGGTGGCTGCCTGACTTGTGCTCTCTGCCTCCTTTGAGCCTATCACTTCTCTTGTGACAGGAGATCAGCGGCTGGTACTACCTTCTGGGGAAGGCCCTGGGTCGGACCAAGCACCTGAAGGTGGCCCGGCGGCGAATGCAGCCCCTGAGAGGTAGGTGCATACCACCTTTGGCTTCTGCCCAGACACACTGTCCCCCTACGGCTTCTCCCATCCCTCCCTTCCCGGGTAATAGCATCAATCCCTGTGTTTTGTGACACGCTTCACCCCAAGCTGCAACCAGACCGTGGGTCCAGGGACTTCTCATGAATGCCTGCTAGAATGTAACCTGCAGGCAGCCTCTTGCTCACAACACCTTTATCTGGTGGGACTTTTCTTGGAGAGAGTTATGGGACTGACCCTATGTGGTTTAGCTTCCCCTACCCCTAGCTCATGGAGGGCTGGGTTTCAGGAGCTTCCTACGTGGCCTCTTCCCAGGATCAGTGGTCTCAGGATCCCTTTGGGCCTCCTTGCTGACCTTGGGCTGCCTGCCTCTGTGGACAGTTCTGAGGCTCAGCACTTGGATTTCATGCCCCAACAATTCTGTCCTTCCCACATGCAGTGCTGGCTCTTGAGCCCTTTGCCCGGCCTAAGCTCAGGCATCCCCACATTCTGGGGCCCAGGAGTGACCTGGGCAGCTACATGGGCCTGGTACCCTGGCCTCATCCTCTGGGTGATCTGTGGAAAGGACTCTTATCTGCCAGCAGAAACTTTTTGATGCTGCTCTGTCACCTTCTAGACTCGCGGCTGAGAATGCCAGGAGATGGGGACACTGAGAATGGGGAGAAGCTCAAGGTAGGTGGGACCAGCCTGGGCAGGACTCACGGGACCTGAGCGCTGCCGTGGACTCCGACCTGCTCCGGGTTAGTTCCTTGGCCTAGGAGGCCCCTAAACAGGGCAGCATTCGGTGCCTGAGATTCACATTCACTTGATGCTTGGAAACTCAGCAAGTCATGCATTTGTAGGGGATTATTTCTTGTGCTTTTCTAGGGTTACTCATGCTTGAGGCAGAGGTGGGGAGATCTAGATCCTGAACCTGGAAATGGAGGAGTCCGGATCTTTCTAACTTTTGATCTCTTGAAGCTGAGTCCTCCCTTTCCCACAAGTTCCCTCAGATTCCTTGCTTCCTCCGGCATTGTGGTCAAATCAGCCTCTCAGCTTAGGCCCACATGATATTAGGGAGCGGCCTTGAGTCTGAACCTGAGACCGATGGTTCTAACTCCATCAGGGCTTTGCGTCTAGGGAGGAACTTCACATAGGGATTGGAGAATTTCCCAAAATTCATTCCATCTCTTTGCAGGACACCGAAGGTGATCCATGATTTTCTCTAGCAACTAAGAGAAGGAAAAACAAACTCCCAGAGATTGAGCAGCCCCTTTGTGCCAGGCGCTGTAGTTACTGAGTTTAATCCTCACTGTCACCTCTGAGGTGGTCGTTACTTTCCAATCTCGTAGACAAGGGGGACACGTAAGGTTCAGAGATGTTAGGCCACTGTCTGTGGCCACACAGCCAGCAAGTGGTGGAGGCAGGATGTGAAGCAAGGTCTGGCCGTCTCCTGAGTGCACTGTGCCACACCACTTTCTGAGTGTGGCTTAGTTGGGAAGATGTGACAGTGATATATATAGTTGTATTATAATCTACAAAACACTTTCCCTTTCATTTACTCCACTCATTCCCTCACTCATTCATTCTTTAAGTATTTATTGAATATCTACATGGGCCAGGCCTTATGCTGGGTGCTGGGATACAACTGTGAACAAATCAAAGTCCCTGCCCTCCTGGAGGGTACAGTCTAGAGCCACGCAGTCCAATGAGGTAGCCACTGGCCACCTGTGGTTATCAAGTGTGGCTAGTATGACTGAGGTCTTAAACATTTATTTAGTTTTAATTAATTTAAATTTACCTTACACATGTGTCTAGTTGCTACTATATTGCATAGCATGGTATATTAGAGTAACTTGCCAGTTACTGTTTTCTGTGGCTTCATTAGGAGTTTAAACTGTCTTCTAGCTTTAGCTGGGGAGCTGCAAAAACCCTCCTTCCTTTCTCTGTACTTGCTGAGGACAGAGGACAGCGAGCAGGGAGCCCAGCTGGTGATTTGTGGGAATTACAGGGAGAGCAACACCACAGGTTTCTCCGTGGCTTGGGAAATTCCTGCTTTTGCACACAGGTCCTCGGTGCAGGGGGCATTGTTGTGAGGCACATTTGATTTTTCCCGGGCTTACACACTTAGAGCTGTCCACAGCACTCAGCCAAGTGGCGGTGATTGTCAGAGGCTTGGTTGGGGCAGGGGGAGAACCCCCAGAGGTCACCTGTTCAACTCGCCCATCGTGCAGATGGGGAGATGGAGGCCCAGAACCTGGGTGACCTGCCCACAGTCATGGCATCCAGAGCTGGGCTGGACCAAGGGACATTCTCTGTCCTCAAAGATGTGGGTGGGCGTGTTTCTCCAGGGGCTCTGAGGTGGGTGTAAGGGGGCCTGGGCTCCCTAGCTACTGCTGTCCGAGGCAGGGGACAAGAATGGGATTCTGGTTTCAGCTCCATCCTACCCTGCTGTGTGACCTAACAGCTCTAGGCCCCCGCCTCTCCATGGGTAAAACGAGGAGGCTGGGTCATCCTTTTCCGACTTGTCTTTAGTTATCATCAGATCCTAAAGCAGCCCACTAACATGAGTGAGGAAACTGACTTTTAAGTCGCTACTGAGAGTGGCAGGCAGGTCCTCAGAATTCAAATGTTTCACGTTCCCTGTCATGAGGTAGGATGTCTGTGGGTACAACCCCGCAAGGAGTCCTTGGATTCTTTAGGCTGGGTTGGTCCCCTGGATTTACTATGGGGACCCTGGGATTTGCAGGGGGAGGCGGTGTTGTTATAGAGTGGGCTGTGTTTTCTGCCGGGTTCTCCTCTGGCCAGGGGTGTTTGTGAGAACATTGGAATCACAAAGTGGCCCGTGGCGGAGAATGCAGCCAGAACAAAGGCGCCCTCTCCCCGCCAGGCCCGGGGAATACTAACTAGTTGACAAGAATTTTAATATAAAACTCTCCCTCTTCCTTGTCATTCTGAGGTTTCAGGAAGCCTTCGGGCTTATCGTGCAGAGGCACACAGCACAGACAGGGCTTGGGGAGGTGAGAGGTGATTTCCTGCCATTCTTCTGCGGGGCGGGCTTCCCAGGGCGGTCATGCCAGGCTGACGGGGCGCAGTGCGGGCTCCCACTGCTGGGGGGGAGAGCTGGGTTTTCATGGGGCGGCAGCTAAGGCAGGACCCGCAG
>NW_011888842.1:294958-313810 GCF_000151845.1 Pteropus vampyrus
TCCTGACAGCTTCCCTCAGCCTCAGCCTGGGCTTTCCGCACTCACTCCAGAGTTTGTTTTTCTTTCTTTCTTTTCATTTTTTTCTCTTCCTGTCTTAGCTACGTGTTTTCCCAGAATTCTTATGGGAATGGGGTATTTTCCTGCCCCCTCCCCCTTCCCCTTGTCTGTTAGATTTCCTGTTTTACAAACTCGCTTTGAATCCAGGCCCAGGGCTGGTGGGAAGCAGAGCCTCAGGGGCCTCCCGGCAGCTTCCAAGGGCCTTGATCGCCCTGGGCCCCCTGGCACTCCCCTTCCTCACAGCCGCCTGGCCTTTGGAACAGCTGGCAGGCGAGTGCCAGGCACCCAGCCTTGAAGAAACAACTGTGAATGAAGGAGACAGTCTCCTGACAAGGCTGGTGGCCCTTGACATTTTTCAGGATTGCCGCGCTGGCTTCTTTCTTAGTCTACCTGGGACGTCTTCCCTGTGCCTCACCAGGGCCCACTTCACAGCCACTTCCAGGGGAGTCTCTTGGGACCCCACTAAACCTCTTTTCTGATTTTCGCTCCCTTAGGTCTGTTGCTCTCATCCACCTGCTTCTAGCAGCCTGGAATTGCTCTTTGGGTGGGCAGAGCTGGGTCTCTGTACCCAGCCCAAAGCCTAATTAAGGGTACATAGAAAGAGAGCACAGCAAGGCTGAACTGAACTGAGCCAGCAGACTGCACTGCACCCTGCAGCTTCCTGCTGCCGGTGGGATGCTTCTGGGCTGTCCTCATTAACTTAGCACTTGCTGAGTTCCTGCCGTGCTCGAAACCAAGCACAAAGGACCGTTCCCAACACTGTCCTCGTGTTTTTCTCTAATGCTTGCCATGTCCTACTTTGCTTTGGAGAGATCCGTGTACCCTCATGCCCCTCTGGGAGCCAGAGACCAAGGCCTCATGTTTCGGTACTTCAGCAAAGTCTAGCATGCAATAGGAGCTTAATAATTGACTGTTGCTTTGTAAAGAGCATCCAGATGGCAGAGCCCTTTCAGGGGGTTTCTGAAAGGGATTGTGGAGTTGCCATATACATGGACCTCTGCAGGCACAGCGAGGTCGGCGGTGAGCTCAGGGTCAGTGTTCTCACCTGCCCTTTTAGCTGGCAGCCCTCGCTGGATGCCTTGTGGACCGCCCTGAGAAGCCTCGTACTTGTTCCCTGACCTTTGGTTTGAGGCTGTGAGTGCGTGTGTGTCTCTGTCTTCTCTCTTCTGTTCCCTGGGAGAGCAGCGGCCAGGTTGGCTTCATCCCTGAGTTCCGGGACCCCTGGGGGAAAAGAGGAAGGGACAGAGCAGGCAGTGGATCACAGGCAAAGTGGCTACGTGCCGGTCCAGTAAGCCCTTTGGCAAAGGACTGCATGTCAGCCTGGGCTGAGGAAGGTGAGCTTTGCCCTTCTAAGACTCTGTCTGTCCTGGCCTCCCACACTGGCCAGGCTTTGCCTCCTGAGCTCCCAGCCTTCCTGCTTGGCCTACAACCCAGTGCTCAAGATGCCTAGGCTGAGATAGGGATGGCGAGGGGCTGGCCCGACTCCTTTTTGGCGTAGTTCCCTTGGAAAGGAGGGTGGCTCTGGGGTGGGGCCTGTGGGCTTCCAGACCTTGGAGCAGCTTCTGGGAGTAACTGGATTGGGCTGTGTCCTAGATCACCATCCCGAGGGGGAAAGACGGCTTTGGCTTCACCATCTGCTGCGATTCTCCGGTCCGAGTCCAGGCTGTGGATTCCGGTGAGTGTCTTGGGTGATGCCAGCCCTGCTCGCCTGCCATGCACCTGGGCTTTGCAAATCAGACCTTAGAACTGAAAGGGATGCCCCACACTGGAGCAAAGCATCTCCTCATTTTTCAAAATGAAAAGAATAATATTTTTAAGTGACTACAGATAAAACTGAAGTTTATGAAAATATACCCATTCTTTTCTTTTGTTTTTATCAAAACGAAAATAGATTTTTATATTTTGTTTCCCAAGCATTTCAAACAGGAACTAAACCTATATTTTCAATAACGGCTGCATGGGAAAATGAGTCATTTCTGAACTCTGTTTGGAGTCGATATTTTATCCTATTCCAAGCTTGATTAAAACTTAAAAATAGGCATTCCTTCCCCACTTTTCACAAAGAAAAGACTTCTCCTAATCATCGAGTGAACATCTTAAGAGGAGAAGCCAGGGCCCAGTGATCTGGCTAACCCCCAGTGCCTGCACGGGAATGAGGCGTGAGGTTGGTGCTCAATGAATGGTGTTGAAGGAAAGAATGAAATGTGTGAGCCTGCTGACAAGGAAGGGTTCTTAGTGGGGTGGGAGCCCCTGGCAAGGGGCTGGCTGGAAGGCTGGACAGCAGAGAGGCGTGAGCAGGTGGGGAGGAGATGAGGGCAAAGGGTGTGTTCCTTTAAGGCCCCTGAGAACCACCAAGGTCAGCCCCTCAGTTCACAGATGAAGAAACAGACAGAGGCAGTCCTTGTTTGAGGTCACTGGAGAAACAAAGTACCCCAGGTCCTCTAAGTGGGTTGTGGGCTTCAGGAGCCTCTGAGTGGCTTTTTCTTTTGGTCCTTACAGGAGGCCCGGCAGAGCGGGCAGGGCTACAGCAGCTGGACACGGTGCTACAGTTGAATGAGAGGCCTGTGGAGCATTGGAAATGCGTAGAGCTGGCCCATGAGATTCGGTGAGACGGGCAGGGGGCAGCCCGGGACCTCAGTGTGATGGCACACCTTTCTTCCCCAACCCTGGGCACGGGGTCTTACCCTTTCCTTCTTTGCCTAGCTGTTAGCAATTTACTTTGCCCCTCAGGGAATCAGTTTCTTGGCCTGAAAATGGAAGGTTCAGGCTCAGAGCAATTGTGGATCCCAGAGCCAACAGCGGGAAGAAGCTCTCAAACAGACCCTGTGGTTCCCGATGGGGCTCCAGGGGGTGGCTTTCCACTTTAGCTACTTATTTAGCTAATTATTCCTGACACCTCAGAGCTAAGCCCATTGTTTTTAAAGGATATGTAGATGTTGCAACTGTTTCAATTGCACGATTAAAAACTTATTCTTTAAAATGTTTGGGCCCTCTAAATTTTGACCTACTGGGGTAGAACCCTCATGGCCCATTGTAGGGGTTGCGTGTAGGTGGTTTGTTTGCTCCTCTTTGCTTATGCTTTGCCCACAACAGACGTCACTAGTTGAGTTTGGTACTCCTTGTTTACCCTGGCTTCGGTCTCAGCATCTTTCTCAGTCTCTGCCAGTCAGAGTTGACTTAAGGGACCCCTGTGCTGTCTCTGCCTTAAGCGGCCTCTTACCCGGCTTCTGCCCTGACATTAGGGGCCTCTTCCCCTTCACTACTCTTCCTCTCTTCCCCTGAAGGCCCTTACCCTGGCTGACTTCCTGGTCTCCCCCAGACTCAACTTCTTTATGTAACTCCCCTCCTCCCCCTGCCAACTTCCAGGAGCTGCCCCAGTGAAATCATCCTGCTCGTGTGGCGCATGGTCCCCCAGGTCAAGCCGGGGCCAGATGGTGGGGTCCTGCGGCGGGCCTCTTGCAAGTCCACCCATGACCTCCAGTCACCCCCCAACAAGCGGGAGAAGAACTGCACCCATGGGGCCCAGGCACGGCCTGAGCAGCGCCACAGCTGCCACCTGGTATGTGACAGCTCTGATGGGCTGCTGCTCGGCGGCTGGGAGCGCTACACCGAGGTGGCCAAGCGCGGGGGCCAGCACACCTTGCCTGCGCTGTCCCGTGCCACTGCCCCCACCGACCCCAACTACATCATCCTGGCCCCGCTGAACCCTGGGAGCCAGGTATGGACAGCTGGTTTGGAGAAGGTGAAGGGCATTGGTTCCTGTGTGATGCCAGGAAAAGACTTGAGGCGAGGCGCCTAAGAGGGGGCTGGAAGTGTTGAACTAGGAGGCAGGTTGTGTGTTAGCTCTGCTGCTGCAAGGCTACTCTGCGTAAAGAGAGCAGGTGGGTCTTTGTGGCCTCAAGGCGCAGATTTAGGACCAGGGGACGTCACAGAGTGGAAGATGGCACCTCAAAAGAAAGAAAAGCTTTGTGCCAGTCTGCACTTTTCCCCAGTAGAATGGGTTGCTGTGTGTGGTAGGTGGTGAGCCCCCTGTCACAGGGGTGTGAAAGCATACACTGAATGATGGCATGGTGGGGTGATGGAGTGCATACCCCAAAACATTAGTCCCACGAGATACTCTGGGAATAAAGTGTTCTGAGGTCAAATAAGTTTGAGAAATATCCCATACTCTTCCTTTTCTGGAGAGTCCCAATGCAAATTAGCCTATTTGAGGCTCTGAGGACATCCCGTAGTGAAGAGAGTGGTTGGACGTGGTTTAACTCAGCATTTCCCAGACTCCCCTGCTGGTGTTCTCTTTGTGGCAGGGTTGTTAGCGTCCCACAGTGCCAGTGTTCCATGGAACGCACTTTGGAACAAACTGCCATCAAGGAAGTTGGGAACTTGGCCAAGGGATGACAGCGAAAGCCTTGTCCAGCTCTAGTATTCTGGAGGATTCTGGGTTCTGTGTTCCCTCTGAGCGCCCCCTCTCAGCATGTAGCATGACTGCTATTTTTCCCCGCATTACCTGAGGTGTTGTTCCCTTCTCGTCCCCAGGCTGGGGGTGAGCAGCCTGTCTAGTTGTCCTGCCCTGTTCCCGGGGCTGAGGTGGTTCTCCTGTCTTTTCCCTGCAGCTGCTGCGGCCTGTGTACCAGGAGGATGCCATCCCTGAAGGTGAGTCTGTCCTCTGCTGTGCCCTCCCAAAGCCCAAGCCCCGGAGAGACTGTGAGGTCAGCTGGGAGGTCAGGTACAGCCTCCTCCTCGGAGGTTGGAGGCCCTCTCCACAGAGTCAAGATCCCCTTGCTTGTTGATGTAGACTCTGTTTCCTTTGGTACATTTTCTCCCTCACTGAACTAGTGTCTTTCTTCCTTGGAGCCTGCCTAAGAAGGAAGAGAGATCTTACCAGAGCAATCACAGACATGGTGTTTAGGACTCAGGCATTCAATTGAGATTTATCCAATTTTACTGAGCAACCAATATATGTTAGGTGCTGTAGGCAACACGATCAGGCCTACATAGAAGGGAGGCATGGAGTTTGGAGCTGGGAGGTCTCAAGTTGGATTTCTGGCTGTGTGACTTCGATCAACTCATGTCCCCTTACTGGGCCTCAGTTTCTTCATCTATAAAATGGGGCTGATAATTCCCACCTCAAAGGGCTATGGGAGGATTAAATGGGGCAGTGGTTGTGAGCAGTGGTCTGTATCCCAAGAGTAGTTATCTTTGAAGTGCACGGATGTCTCTGCTGTTGGAGTGATTCTTCTTTGGCCTTCAAATCCTGGCCCTGTCTTGTCATGACCAGGGAAAAAAGCTGGACTCAAATCATTTCCTTCTCTCAGGAAGCCCGAGATATCAGTCCTGATGCTGGAGTTGGCTGGGCATTCTGTTAGTCCCCCTCGTGCCTGCTGGAGACCTCTGACACAAGTGTCTAGGAAGCCGAGACCGGCCCTGCCTGCTGGTCTGTGATGCCTGCCTTGAGTATGCCTGAGCCCTTCTCCTAGTGCCAGCAGAATTCCCTTTGACCTCCTTCCTCGAGAGTGGCCTTCTCCCAGGCACTTGTACTTGCTTCTGTGCTGGTCCCCCTCTAACGGTACTGTGAAGATGATGTTTGCTTAGAGTGGGTACTTGAAAGAATGCTTGCGTCTTTTTGGAAGAAAAGGGCTCTTATCAGGCTCAGTGCTGCTGATGGGAAAAATCTTCATTCTCTCCAGGCTGGAGCATTCGGGTGTTTGGGCCTGTTCTGTCAGAAATGAATCTGTGTTCCTTTTGGAGAGGAGTCTGATAGTGATTCAACCCTGAGTTTTTAAAAAAGCTTTTATTTGGCGCATGAGCTTCGAGTGGAGATGCCACTGCTGAATGGTGACTTCATTAGGAGCAGGGCCTGGGTCAGCTCTGTGCGTCCAATGCCGGATGTGTGACAGAAGACAGAAGGTACTCAGTAGAATTTCTGTTACTCAGATGACTGAAGGAGAATGATTCTGATTGCCTCTAAGGGTTTGCAGACTGGTCACCGAGTAAGGGAGCTGGAGAGGTGTGTCACCTGTGGTGGGCCAGTGATTGACAATTGGCTCCCTCTCAACCCGAGAGGTGACTCGGAGTCTCCCTGCCACCCTCCTAACCTGTGTCCACATTTTGCTTCCCCTCTGAGAATACAGTACTTAGTGACCCAAGAAGGGCACAGTCATTTAAGCCATGGGAAGTGGGACAAGAAAAGTAATGATGATGATGTTAATAATGACAGTAACTATTTGAATGCATTGTATGAGGAACTTGACCTTCCTTCATAATGTTCGGTATCCAAGAACATCTTTGTTCTTTACCAGGGATCAAGTCTTCATAGCTCCCAGTCCTGGGGTCCAGAAGAAGAGGTGGATTTCAGGGCACAAAGCTTCATTTAGACACACTCAGGGTTCTCCCAAGGCTAGGCTGTCACTAGGGTGCCGACTTCTTTCCCTCCCTCTGGCTGGGCTGCCTGGCCTTCTTTCAGGAGGGAGCTTTGAGCCATCCTGAGCTGAATGGGGTTTGGTGCCCTTCCGGGGCCTGAGGCGCCTGCCTGCCTGTGGTTGACATGTTTTCCAGGACCACTGGTGCCCTTGGCATTGTCCTGTGCCCTGTGAAGGTGGCCTGGGCCTCAGATTTGCCTCTGCTAGGGCAGAATGGCCGCCAAGACTTACCTCAGAAGCCGGAGCAAAGCCGAGTAATTACTGCGTTTGGTCAGTGAAGCAGGTGTTAGAGCAAAGAGGGGCGATGTGGGGTTTTGGAGCACAGATGATAAGAGGTAGCAGGTGGGAAGTCAAGACTAGACTGTTTTAACGAAAAATACTTCAAAAAATCAGTTTTGGAGATCCATGTCCACTAGCCAGCCACACATTATTTAGGAGTGCACAGAGATGGGGCACATGGGCATGACAGCCACATAGGTTGGGCTGATCCCACCTTGTACTATTTGCTGGCCAAATAATCTTAGGCAGGTCACCCAACTACCTCAGGCCTAAATTGTCTTGTCTATAAAATGAGGCTGAGCAGATCTTTCACACCTGAAGGCAGAGGTGTACGTCAAGTGGCTTTTTCATCACTCTTCAGGCCCAAGGTGAAGACTGTGTGACAGCCTTACACAGCTAGGCTAGGGAAGGGAAGAAATGGATTCTTTTAAAAGTCTGAGACTAGGGGGCACAGGGCCCAGATTTTGGCATAAGCAAACAGTATCTTTCTTTAATTTTGGTCTGTTTTGCCTTAATCCCCTGCTTGTTGGTCCTCTGTGGTTTTTGCCGTCTCTGGTCTAGGCTTGGCTATGTGAAATTAGACTGTCTGGTTCCAGGCTCACAGTACGGTCCGAGGCTCGGCAGCTTTGTCCTAACCCCAGCCCTGATGGCTGGATTATTTGTCAGCTTGGGGTTTGTAGTAGTCCCTCGTGCGCTCCCACTCTGGTGTTATTCACCAAGCCCTTTCCCATCGGGTCTCTTGTGTGTGCCTCCCACACTGGCCCTGGGACAGGCAAGGCAGCGTTTTGTCCACTTTACACTTTGCAGTGGAGAGAACTGGCTCAGAGGGGCAAGGAAACTGTTCAGGGTGCACGACTAGTCTCTGGGGAAGCCTGTGCTCACGTTCAGGTGTCTTGTGCAACTCAAATCCTGAGAGACTCAGGATGGGTTCTTTCAGCAAGGGGCCATGGCCTGGCAGCACAGACCCCCCTGGGACATATGTCATGGCCGGATCAGACCATGAGCTGTGTAACTACATCCATGGATCTGTCTGCCCTCCCCCTGCCCCCGTCCTGGGTTCATGCTCTTTCTACTTTTCTCGAAGCACCTCCCCGAAGAGGCAGGAAGTGGTTTCAATGATTATGGTTTGAGTGCGACCCCAAGATACAGCTGGGATCCGTGGTCACTTGTGGGAGGGGGAGTCAACTTGTTTTTCTCACCCTGCTCCGTGAGAAGGGGGACAAGGTGGGTGGAGGAAACTAGTGCGAAACCTTCTGAGTTGAGTTTTTCCTCTGAGGTTGTGGACCTCGCGTTGGTGGGGAGCTTCCCCCAAATGTAGCTGGAGTCAGGCCACATGTTTACCCCCTGGCTGCAAGGACAGGGGGTGGTGGAAAGACACCTGGGCTCTGCGATAGGAGCTGGGCATGCAGGTGAGGGATGGCTAGTCAGTCGGCTGCCCACCTTGGCAGCAGGAACCCTTGGAGAAGCCAGGAGTGGGTAGAACCTGAATGCTGCAGAGTATGACTCCTACCTGCTTGTGTCCAAGAATCTCCGACTTTTGAGCTGCTCTCTGTTTTGCTTCTCTGCCCATGGAACTCTATTGACAAAGACCTGCAGGACATCCCTGTTCAGTGTGGGGGAGTGTCTGGCTGTATCCTCTTAAAGAGGAACCCCCTGAATCCTTTCTGCTCTCTTCCCTGGGGGTGTCTCCCACTCCCTGTCTTTCTTTCCTTTTTCTGATTAGAATAGTTTGTGAGTTGGTGGCCAAGCCAGGAGGAACTCCTGGCTGTGATAAAACCTAGGATTCCCAGACTCCCTGAAACACATGATTAACTTGCTTTTCCAAGTGGAGGAATTATAACAGCAAGAACCACAATAAGTTAGCAGCTGACTTTTATTGTGTACTTATAGGTCCCAGGTCCTGTGCTAGGGGCTTCACTTAGAGCATCTCATTTAATCCTCACAGCAACCCAGTGAGCTTGAAACTGTTATTATGGTTGAGGAAACCAAGACTCTGAGGAGGGAAGTGAATTGCTGGAGGTCACCAAGCCAGTAAGCAGAGCAGTGGGATTTGGGCACAGCCATCTGGCTTCTGGCTGGTGCTCTTTCCTGAGAAATGGAGTAGCAGGAGCCGATCCTTGTTCTAGACTGACTTCAGTGAGCCAGGTTGCTCCAGCTCCCTTGGCTGATGGAGGGAGGACCGCGATACATCCCGGGGAAGCCCACTGTCTCTGCTACCACTGCAGAGACCCGATTTCCAGTCCTTTGGTCCGTGTGACCGAAGAGGTGATGGGGTGGGAGAGCTGTGCTAGGTGCGTGCAGGGAATGGTGGGGATGGGGTAAAGGGGAGACCACGTGCTCTGCCACCTGGGCAGTTGCTGCTCTGCCCCAACTGATTGTCCTAGGTGGAACTGTGGTCCTGGTGAGGTCAGATCTTCTGATTTTTAAAAGTATGAGGCCAAACCGATACTTCTGATTTGGGCCCTGGGTCACCAGATGGGGACTGTAGCCTCCATCACAGATGGTCGCTCTCAGCTCCGCCCAAGCCTTGGGGTTGTTTATTCACGTGTCAGTATCTCTCATAGATTGTGAGAGAATTCCTTGAGAACTGAGATCCTTCTGAGGCCTCCTTGTGTTATTCTCAGCACCTTGCACAGGGCCTGGCACATAGCAGATGCTCACAGCAGTGGCTGTTGACTGAGTCTGTCTCCTGCTTCTGCAGAGGGGATGCCTTTGCAGGGGTCATGGAAATGCCTCACAGTCCCCCATCTCTGTTCCACAGAATCAGGCAGTCCCAGCAAAGGGAAGTCCTACACGGGCCTAGGGAAGAAGTCCCGGCTGATGAAGACGGTGCAGACCATGAAGGGCCATGGAAACTACCAGAACTGCCCAGTCATGAGGCCACACACCCCACACTCAAGCTATGGCACCTATGTCACCCTGGCCCCCAAGGTCCTGGTGTTTCCTGTCTTTGTTCAGGTGAGCTGGTGAGTGCCCCCAAGGGAGGTGAGAAAGAGGAGGGTCCTTCATCTCAGGACTCGGGGATAGTCCCTTATTCCAGGACTGGGAGCCCGGCCTCCTTTAGGGAAAGACAAATAGCATCAGACGCTTAGCATTCTCGGGGTTGTACTGAGGCAGCCCAGGTCTCTGGGAGAGTGGGGGCAGGGAAGCCCAGCAACAAGGGGTCCCCTCCCTGTACCCACGGACCTCCCCTTTCTCCAGGGATAAACCAGGCACACTACAGCTGCTTGTGTTGTCACTGGGCCTCTGTGCTGAGGCTTCTACTTCCTGGCTCATCCAGTGGTTTATTGTTTGGAGATGATCAAGGGAGAGCCTCGAAGTCTGACATCTTATCTGGCCTCCTTGGTCTTGGCAAACGTGTCTGGCCAATAATAGCTGGTGGCCTGAGATTCCCTTAGATCTCCCTGCTCCTATTTTTCCCTCTTCTCTCTCATCCTCCCCATTTCCAAACCTTTATTGATTCTATCACCCATATCTAACCACTGCGAGCATTTAGGTGTCTTACTATCCATTTTTTATCCTGTCGCTCGCTTTTTTTAAAATGAAAGTTGCAGCACGAATGTTTCCCATGTTATTAAATACTTTCTGAGCCTGTGTTTTATAGTGGCTGCACACTATTATATGGACGTACCATATTTATTTAACCAGTCCTCTATGCAGACGCTTATGTTATGTCTACTTCTCTTGCTATTATTGTAGATAATTCTGTGATGAAAACCCTTGTGTATGACTTGCCTCTTTGATTATTTTCCTTGGAAGAGAGTCCTGGAAGTGAAATGACTGAGTTATGGGTCATAAGCATTTTAAAGGCTCTTTATATATATTGACAAATTACTTTCCATAAAGGCTTGGTTAGTTTATCCTCGAGGTCATCAGCAACATAGAGGTGACCATCCCAAGGGCTTCATTTCTGACCATTATTTCCTTGTCTGGTGTCTCTGGCATCCCACTCTAGGCCTGCCATTGTCTAGTGGACCTTAGGACTCACAGTTTTTAGGACCTGGCACACCTCTGGCGGGTGACATATTTCTTTTTGACTTTCTTTTGGTCTCTTCTCTTTCTAGGGATGTAACCACAAAGGTCTTGGCATCCACGAGGGGTTATTTTTTCTTTTCATTTCAAAATTTTTACAAAAAATTAAAATTAGTTTTTAAAAAGTTATGAAAAATTTTCAGTTGTAGAATATATAAACCAAAAAAAGGCATGACACTTAAATGTACAGTTTAACAAATGATTTTAAAGTTGATATCCACGAAGATAAAGGAGTAGACCATTGCTACCACTCCGGAGGCCACGTATATCCCTTCTTGATTGGAATGCCTCCCTCCCCAGCAGAGTACCCGCTAGCGTGACTCTATGATAATCATTTTCTTGCTTTTCTTACCATCTATGTGTGCTTTCCTAAATAACACGCGTGGTGTGGCCTCTTTTTGAATGTTATTTAATGAAACCATACCGCATATATTCTTTTGGGCCCTGCTTCTTCTGCTTCATATTATTTGTAAGATCCACCCAAGTCATTGTGCGTAGTTGACATTTGTTCAGCACTTTGCTTGGCGTCAGGTGCTTAGAAGCCCTGTTATAAAGATGCGTGCATGAGGATAAGTCCTGCTGGGTAGTCCAGAGCTTTAAGGAGCTTTCTCTGAACTGGGCAGGGAGCGGGGGCTCCTCAGTGGATGTAGGGGAGGGTGATGGGATAGGGGGAGGGGTTCGGGTGAGAACTGGTCCCTGGGAACTGATGGCTGAGAAAGAGTCAGTTAACCGTGTGTTATGAATGTAGAGCAGGGATGGCGTGGCTTTGAAGGGACTCAAGTGACCAAATCCGGCACAGTGTGGTATCCCGAGACCTCTCCGGAGGTATCCTGAGAGCCTGGCCCTTACAGCAGAGATCATCCCGTGAGACATGGACAGGACAGATGGGAGCATGTGGGGCCTGGGAAGTCCCAGGAGCCCAGAGAAGTGGGGGAGCTGGGGGGAGGAGGACTGCGACATGCGGTTGGACTTCCTGCCAGAGAGTGTAAGACGCACAGTGAGGGCTGGTGGTGAAGGTGGCAGCAACAGTTCCGCCCAGGACAAGAGTATCTTTCTGTTTCCATCTGGGTATGAGGGGGCGAGTGGGTTCTTGGGGTGTGGGGAGGCCTGGCAGTCTTTTCTGTGTCTGGCTTTGCCAAGCTGTCTCCCCTTCCACCCACAGCCATCTCCATCAGGCCTCTTTGAAACTGCCCACTTTGTTTTCAGCCTTTAGATCTCTGTAACCCTGCCCGGACCCTCCTGTTGTCAGAGGAGCTGCTGCTGTACGAGGGGAGGAACAAGGCTGCAGAGGTAAGGCTTACATTTGTGCTTCCCAGTCGGGGTTTTCTGGTGGGCTTCGTTGGCTATCCTCCATCTCTCTTCCTGATGGTCTTAGAATTATATAATCTCAGGGTGAAAAAAACCTGGAAAGTCTTTCATCCCCCTCCATACCCTCCTTACCACACAGTGACCCAGCTTTTTATTGTACATTTGTAGTGATGAGGAGCTCACCCCTTTGCAAAGCTGTTTAGCCCACGTTTGATAGTTAGAAAGTTTTCACAGCCCCGTAAAGACATCTTATTGTCTATCCCAGCTTCCTCCAAGGAGCGGAAGAGAAGGCCATTCACCTCAGCTTTGATGAATGACCTTGTGGGTGAGAATTTTAGAGGAACATCAGTTACCCAGGTTTTCTGGGTTTGTTTTAAGCCAAATCTCAAATCGCCTTCTGAGGAATAAGTCTATGATTTCTCCTGGACTTCGGAGTCTGGGGTGTAGAGATCCTATCACCCTTCCTGGGTGCTGGTCCCTGCTGATGTCTGACTGGAAGAATTTCACTCACCCACACAGTCCCCAGAGCTGGCCAGGCTCCAGTTCAGTCCTGTGAGCTTGACTCGACTTGGGCACAGAAGTTGGTGCCCTGGGATTTTCAAGGCTACCTGAAGGTAAGGGGCTTGCTGTAGATCAGGCCCTCATTCAACACTGGCAGTGTGGCTTGGCTGCATTGAATGACAGCCTGAGGTAGTGTGGAAAGATCAGGAAACCTGAAGGCAGGAAGTACCTAGCCAGCTCCTGCTCTGCTGCTGGCTCACTGGAGACTTCTCCCTCCTTCTTCAGTCTTCTCATCCGAATAGTGGGTGTGTATTTGAGGCAGCTGGGGTTGGTTGCTCGCCAAGGATCCTTTCGGCCTCAGCATTCTGGGACAGTATATGTGTAATTGTGGCTAAAGCAGAGGCTGCTTTTATTTTGTTTTTGAATAAGCAGACCAGAACTCATATATTCCAAATGCACATCGTCTCTTTCAAGGGAACTCCTTGGGGAGACTGCATCCTTATTTCTACCACGCTGGCATTGCTCACTACATTTCTGGACCTCCTCTTGGGGAACTTTCTTAAGAACCTTGGCATATCTTCTGAATCGCCTCTATGGGAGTAAAACTTCATCTGTTGAGGGGGATTTGAGTTTTAGGAACACGAAGTCACTGGGCTCTGTGCTCAGTGAAGAAGGGTGTGGTGGATACAGTCGAGTGGCCAAGGGTCAGAAAGCGAGGTGGGGCTATAAATTCACAAGATTCTCAAGAAGGCATTTAGAAATGGCAGCCACCCTGAAATATATAGCTATGTTTACATTTACTCTTTTATTTGTCCACTCACCTTTAGGTCTCCAAACCTTGAGCACTTACTGTGTTACTGTGCATGCATTTTACATATTAGATCTCAATTAGCTCTTGAAGCAAAGGCACAATTGTCCTCACTCTATAGATGAGGAAACTGAGGCACCAGCAAGATTAACTGGGACTCGAGGGTCTCAAGGCTTATTTATAGGGGATGGAGCCAGGATTAGCACTCGCATCTCCGGCTCAGGCATGCTTTCCGTGATACCGTGCTGCCTCTGGCCTGTTTGTTTAAAAACTAACTAGTAAACACAAGCGGAAGCCATAGCATGATTACAATCTGTCCAAAAACTCTTTGTCTAATGGTTCTTTGGAACCTTAGAACTAAGAGACCCCTTTCGAAGATCAAAAGAAGCAATTTGAAGATGAGTAAAATAAATATATTTCTTTTTTTGATGTATGCAAGGAAGAAAGTATGTGCATCTTAGTGTCCTGTCATGTTATTCATTCCAGAATTATGACCCCGTCCAAGAGGGGCTTGGATAAATTTGCAGAATTGCAGTGTTGGTTAGTCCTCAGGAGCCGTCTGTTCTGATTTCTTCCCTGTGACTTCTAGCTGATGGTTTTCCAGCCAGTTCTCGAGTCTGCAGAGGCAGCCCCTAGAGGCATTGGTTTTGTTGCTGGAGAGTGCTAAATTGTAGAAAGTTCTCTCTTAAGCTCAATAGCAATCTTTATTCCCGGAATGCTGCCTCTTAGTTCTTGGTTCCTTCTCTGCTCTGAGCCTGCTCCAGTTTGCTAATGTCTGTGAGCTGATCCAGACCCGCACTGTGAACCGCCCTCATTACACAGCCTCCCAGCAGTCACAGACTTCATTAATATGCTCTGAAATCAAATAAACCAAATGAGGTAGCCTCATTTATACATTTTAATAATAGTTATTGAGTGTCTACAATGTAGCCAGGCCCTGTGCTTGAGCTTCCAGGAGTACTATGGGGCCCAAGACAGACACACCCTCACTTTACATACTGACTCACTGAGTTTACCATTAACTAAGGCACCAAGGTCTTTTCTGCAATGCCTGCCCTTAGGCCAGCTTCCCAGAGGAAGCTTCTTTAGGGCTACTTGGGAGAAGCGACCCTCCAAGTTGCAAGGATTCTCTAAGGAAGTGATCCCTCAACGCTTGACCCTTTGGGAAAACAGATGTGTCCTCGGAGCAAGTGTAGTGGGGAGACACCTGGTGGGCAGCAGGTAATTGGGCCATGGAGGTGGGTGACACTCCACTGTGGGCTGCTGTGGCTCCTGCTGGAGCAAAGCCAGCAGGATGCTGGTGAGATGGAAGAGGGGCTCACCTGCCTTCCCCCGGCACGCTTGCCCCTCTGCCCTACCTCCAGCCATGTGCCAGTTCTGTTCTTTCCCTGACCTGACCTTTGGGGAAATTCTTCGTTCATGCCTTAATCACTTCCTGTCTAGACCACATTTCCAGTTCTGGGAAGCAGGGCCAGAGCGGCAGCCTGGGGCTTTTCTCACCTTGCCCATGGGCGCTTGCCATCTATCCAGCCCTTTCTGGGCTGGGGCCGTTTTTAAAATTTTTTAGGCTTCTGACAGACTGTTTAGTCCACCCCTTACCCTGCCAGCTTCCCTGCGGGTCTGCAGGTGACTTCCAGGTTTTTCTTGAGTGGGTCGGGGAGCCCAGTGTTTGTTTGCTTGTGTTGGGCTAGTTTAAAGCCTTCTCCTTTCTACTGCTTGGACTTTGAAGACCTCCTCTCAGACAACCAACCCCTCAAATTCTTCTGAACTCTCAGATCATCCCCCCCGCCCCAACTTCATTTATTTTTTGGTCTCCTTTGCTCCTCTTTTTTGGTCTTTGTTGGATTCTTTCACAATCAGAGACGGGACAACTGAAGGCGTATTGCTATCTCTCTGTATAGTGAGCACTTTGGTGTCAGCCAGACCTGGGCAATAGTCGCTGGCTGTGTGGCCTTGGACAAGTCACTTAACCTCTTTGAGCTGTAGGGTCCTCATTTACAGATGAGGGCAACGATGTTATTTTTAAGTGAGGATCCACTGAGCAGAAAATAAGTGCTCAACAAATGGAGGCTTCTGTTGGGCTGTGTTGGGACAGGGCTGTGGTAGGAGGGCGTTGGGATAGAGTCATCACCCGGATCCTTGCCAACCCAGGGTTCCAGAGCCCTAATGTTTTGGTCCCATTAAGGGAGCTAGAGGCCCTGAGAGCCTCCTGCTCAAGGACGCCCTCCCTGTATTGTCTCTGTGGCCGACATTCTTCAAATCTCTGTGTTTGTGTTACACTCAAGAAGCCAAGTGGTCCTTTGAAAAATATTTATATTCTTTTAAATTACACAAAAGTAACAGAGTCCTGTTGCAAAATAACGCAAATTAAGCAGAAACGAATAAAGGAAAATCCACTCCCCAGAGTGAAGAGTGTGGTATCTTAGACATTTGAAAAATGTTAAATATAGACAGATTTATAGTTTTGTTTCACAAGATTGGATTATCCACTAGGTATTTTTGCACATTGCACTGTTTTGACTCATGATGGACAGATTACAGCTTCTGTCTACGTAGCTCTACTTTATGCTTTTAGTAGTTGCACAAAATTTTACCACATGAAGGTAGCATAATTTATTTTATCCATCCTCTCTTGATGAGCGTTTGTTCTTTTTTCTTTTACCCTTCCCTTGTTTATTTTATTACCTTTTTTTTCTATGTCATCCCCATTCCCCACTCCCATTAGTTTATATACGTTTTCTTTTATCACAAAATATTGCTAAGAACATCTTTACAGGTTCATATTTATAGAGCCTTATAAGTATTTCTGTTGGATAGTCTCAGAGGTGAAGTTGTTAGGTTGCCTTTAACAGTCGGATAGCTAAATGTTAACACGCTGGCTTTCTAAACTTCAATGACAACCTAACAGGTACTCACTGCGACCCTTGCTAGTGCATGCCAGGCCCTCCTAGCTGACTCTTCTAACTTCAGAAGAGATGAAGTGTCGAATTTTGACACCGCAAAGGGAAATTCACATAATTAATTATATTTTGTTTTCCTCAGAGAATCTAAAATTGGATTTTATTGCTCTTGACTACAGACCACTGAGGATTTACAAAACAAAGAATGGTGTAATCTTTAGTGGCATTTGAGGATTAAGGGGATTTTTGTAGCACAAAAATATGCTGAGCATGCCTGTTGGTTTACCTATAATGTCTAAAAATAGCTTTCTCCTTTATTTTTGAAGCAGCTAGTGCATAAAAGGGATAAAAGTTGTGCACATGTCTGTATCGGAGCATAAGTAACTGGCTTTTTCTTGAACTGATTGCGCATTACTGCAGTTAAAATTATCTGCAAGGGATTGGGTTGTCATAATATCTCACACTGCATGATGCTTCAATTCACAGTCTGCACAGAGCTTGTGAAAGGAGCCTGTGGGGAAACTGGGCAGAGTCTCTGCCCCTGTTTGTATGGATGAGAAAACTCGTGGGACTTAACCGAGTTTTCATGGCTACTTAGTGGGATAGGAGCCTCATGACTTTTGATTTCAAATCTAGTGCTCTTAGAGCCAGATATTTAGAGGAGAATCCAAACAGATGCGGAACATCCTGCAGCTCGGGAGTGGCTCTAAGCCAAGGGTGCTGGGCTGGAGATTCCAGGGGCTTTTGGCCAGAGAGGTGGGCTTGTGGGCTGTCAGGCCACGGAGAGGCTTGCGGGGGCCATCTGCCATGGAGGGTGAGGGTCATTTCTGTCGTTTATTATTTTTTTCCCACTGTGAGGTGTGGAGCTGTAGAAAACTGTAGGACAAAGGGGCAGTCTCAACTACAGGTCAGGTCTCTGCCCTTGCCTGAGGCCACACTAAGTCCGTTCCTGGTCCTGTCTGAGATGATGAGGGATCCTTATCTGGACCTCTAGGAGAGGTCATGGCTCCCGGCCTCTGGGACAGCTGAAGAACCAGTTCTGTTTGCTCTTGCCTGACACAGGTGACGCTGTTCGCCTATTCGGACCTGCTGCTCTTCACCAAGGAGGACGAGCCGGGCCGCTGCAACGTCCTGAGGAACCCCCTCTACCTCCGGAGCGTGAAGCTGCAGGAAGGTAAGTGATTGCCCAGGATGCCCTGGGACCCCTCCTCGCTTGTGCCAAATCCACCACTCTGGACACTCTAGAGGCTCAGTTTGGGTCCAGCCCCTCTGGTGCTGAGCTGCTAGTTGTCGGTGAGGCATCTGAGCGTGTGCCATCCGGTCCTGTCCCAGGGCTGGTGGGCTCTCAGACACTTACGTTCCATTCTAGGCTGGCAGACTTCCCCATGCACCCTGAGTTTTGCTGGGAGGTTTCTTTTCCAGAGATGTTTAGGGAGGATGGGGAGTAGAGTGGGAAGAGCTTTGGACTTAGACCCGCGTTCGGATCTCGGCCCTGCCCCCTCACTACTTATGTGACCTTGGGGAAGTTACTCAACCTCTCTGAACCCGTTTCCTCGCAGGTAAATGTGGGATAGCAATAGTCTCTCAGAAGGTTGTTGCGAAGGTTAAATTAGGTCATATATGCAAAGTGCCTGACCCACGCCAGGTGCCCAATAAATGCTACTTGCCACCACACTCACCACACATATCCGGGACAAGAGACCACTGTTCCTTCTCTCTCGGCTGCGTTGCTCTGGCCAGAGCCCAAGGAATCTGGAGCATATGTGGCTGGGGGCCGGCGAGCAGGAGCACCTGGGAGCGTGGAGTGAACCTCAGCCCCAAACTTTGCATCATGCCCTCCTCCACTCGGGAACGGGAAGCCGGCTGGGAGAGTATCTGTTGAGTGGTTTGGTTTGGCGCCTGAGGTCTCTGCTGAAAGGGGCTTGATTTCCTCTCCCAGATTGTGAAAACAACAACAGACCTGTTTGAGCATGAGTGACAGGAGCAGGGAGGAAAATATTACCCAACGAAAGAATTCTGTTTTGACGGGTTTTGCTCCAGGAAAACTTCCTGCCTGTTTGCAAACCCGACCTGTGTGCTTGGCCCCTGCTGGCCTTCCTCCTTAGACACCGGGCAGCGTGAGAACCAGGAACTACTTACAACTTCTTCTCTGCCTCTAGCTTTCTCCTGCCCACTGACCAGGGCGGCCACTGAAAGGAAAAAGCAAGTCACCTCGCTTGGGGCCAGCCCCTCCCTCGGGGCGGGTTCCATCTGACTAAAGTCAGTGGTGAGGAGCAGTTCTCTGAGCAAGTTCAGCTCAGACCCTGGCACTGCAGGGAGCTCCCTTGGGAGAGGGGCAGGTGAGAGCTACTGCCCTTGGCTTCCTGCTGCTCTGTCTTTTCCTCCCTCCCTCACACCAGCTTCCCCTACATGTCCACTGCCGCGTCCCGCCCACCCTCCTGCGCACACATTGTACAGTCCTTTCCTGTGTGCATCTGCCCATCCTCAGCTCAGACAGTCTGGGACCCAGTCGGCTGTGAGGAGTACTAGGGGGCAGGTAACGTGGGCTGAT
>NW_011888842.1:315715-337796 GCF_000151845.1 Pteropus vampyrus
TGTGTCTGTGTGTCTGTGTGTGTGTGCCCTTCTCCAGCAGTGTCAGTGAGCAAATAGTGAACATGGCTCTCTAGGGAGCCCATGAGCTGCTGAGAATGAAGGAAATGGCTCAGTGACACTGAGGTGAACTCAAGGTGCACATTCCACCACTTAGATTTCTTTCCAGGCATTGGCAGAGTCCTCGCCCCTCCCCGCCCCCACGTTGCTGGGACGCTAGGCTTGCGGGTCCCGGGAGTTTGCAGAAGTCCAGTGACTCCTGCAGTTGGAGTTGGAGCCACAGGACCCAGTGTCCTGAGTCCTGGCGCCTAATTTCCTGCCTGACTCCCTCGTGCCCCCAGAGACCCGCTGTGCTTCGGCAGCAGGGCCTGAGTGAAGCTTTTAAGAGATGCATTTGGGACTCAGCTGGAGCGTCTGTTGGCCGAATGATCTCTGATTAACATTGCTCACTCTCCTAGGTTTCTTGTCTCTTTCAAATCAACATGTATGGAGAGTTCAGTCTGAGGCAAGGAAGATGGTAAACAAGGAACACACCCAGGCTTTCCTGCTGGCTAGGGCTGGGGTTGTTCCCTGGCCAGGGAGAATCTGCCCCACCCCGGGACTAAGGACTCCCCCATGTGACTTCTGTGAAGGGTGCTTAGCTCGGCTGGAAAAGCATACTCCCAGGGCTTAGCACTGGGCCCAGAATATCATAGGTGCCCAAAGAATGTTTGTTGGGTGAATGAATGAAAAGAGACCGGAAGCACTGTGTTAGCTTGGGGTCTGAGAGTTTACTCCTCCTGCAGGGCTTCAGATGATGGTCCCTTAAACCTCGCCTGCTCTCCTCCTGCCCAGCTTCCCCAAAGCTTCAGCAGGGCTGCATGGCAGTGTAATGGGAACAGGCAGAGAGCTGGCGCTAACAATTGGGACATCTCCGGTCAGCCGGGGCCCATTGTGGTCTCTTCCTGCCTCTGCCACCCACTGGCTTTGCTGCTTTTTGTGTTTCTGCCTCCTAGGCGGCCAGCATCCCGCCCACAGTGTGTCCTCCTGGCCTGCTCTGGTCTCTCAGGATGGCCTGGAAATGTCCAGCTGATTCTCGGCCTCTCCATCCACCCTGGGGAGCCAGGTGCCCAGTCTTGGAAACTTAGATGCTTAGGTCCTAGCTGCTGGAATGCTTGGAGTTAAATTTAGTTGATTGACATTTTCTGAGCACATCCTCAGAGCCCACATCGGGCCTGGCCGCCAAGGCGAGAGCCGTGGAAGAGACACGTTTCCACTTCTGGAGTGCATGGCCTGGCGAAGTGACAGAGGAATATACTGGTTGGGGGCAGAAGGATGACACGGTGGTCAGAACCCAGCCTGTGGAGGCAGGCAGTCCTGGGTTCAGGCCTCAGCTCTGCCGCTTTCTCACGGAATGCCTTAGATAAGTTGTTTTCCTCTCCAGGCTTCAGTTTCTGCATCTGAAAAATGGAGACGTTGACCCCCTTGGCTTGTCTTGAAGGACAGAGAGGGCTTGGTGAACAGCTGAGCGTGGGGTCTCAGGCCAGGCTGGAGAGGGCTCTGGGAAGATGACGGAGGGGTCAGGCCTGGGCAGGGAAGCCCTCTTGGGGCCCTACCCAGCTCGTGCTGGGGATTTCCTCTGCGAAACCCACACGTTCATCGGTGGGAAGCAAGGCCCACCCAGGAACCAAATAGCTCCTTGTTACTTTTCGAAATGGCAAAAGCATTTGGAGTGTCGGAGGGAAACCTGAACGTGTGCTGCCTCCCTCTTCCTTTACACTCGCCCCGTTGCCACTCTGGAGAGTCCAGAGCTCAAGCTAACGTTCCAAAGGGCGTCCGGTGGGGCCGAGGTCTCTCTCCCCGCTCAGCTCCCTTGCAGCCTGCTTTGCCACAGCTGCGGCTCCCTCCTGGCACCCTCGGCTCTGGAGGCTTGTCATCCTTTCATGAGGCTCTGAGCTATGCCGAGCACTGCTCCCATTCCTTCTTTCTCTCTAAGTGCTGCCAGCACATGGCCAGGATGTGGGGCGGATGTCAGCGAAGGTTTGGGGTAATGCAGGAGGGTGGTGGCGGGCAGCGTTGCAGAACAGAGAAGTTGTCAAGGCAGTTGTCAGGCATCGCGCTCTATCGGGAACGTGTTCCAGGCTGTGTCCCCCAAACTCGTCCTCCTGTCTCCTTGAGGCTCCCATCTCCTTGGCTTTCCCTTCCCTCAGGGAGCCTTCTCTTCTCTCACCGCCAACTTCTAAAACTCAAATTGCTATTTTCTTGTGTAGATCTTTTTATATTTCTCTTGGCACTGAGATCTGCTTCTGGAAAGTGAAGGAAATGTCTCAGTGTGTTTTAAACAAAACAAACCACCTTCTTTTGTTCCCACCCTCAGCAGCATAAGGAACTGGCAGAAGCTTTGAAATGACAGGTTCCTTAAACATGATGGGCTTCTTAGGCAGGGCTCCCTCCCTACCTCCCAACCCACCTCTAGGTGGGGAGAAACGGGATTCGTCCTCTCTAAGGCCATAGTGGAGCCCATTGACTATAATGGGCTGTTTTTAACTGGCTCTGATTGACACCTCTGGCCCTAGGGGTGGTTTTGCCCTGGGGAAGCTGCCCACATGCTTGCTCTGAGGGGGCCTGGCCTTCACTCACATGAGGGTCCTCACTCACGAATTTTCCTAGGAATAGGCTTGACCTATTGTCTCTGTTTGTACCTTGGCACCTTTATTTTGCAACGCAGTCTGCAATTCCTTTGACAATTTCTTTGATTCAAGTATGCGTGGAGGGGTCGCTTTGAGCCCAGCACTGGGCCTGTTTCCTTGAGGGAGCAGAGGCATTTGAGAGCCCGGTGTGTCGTGGTTCAGAGCGTGGGCTCTGGAGCCAGGCTTCCTTGAGTAGGGGAGATAAATCCTGGTTCTTCTTTCTACCTGGGGCTTGTCCCTCAAGCCATTTGTGCCTCAGTTTTCTCACATGAATCATGCCTCGGCGGGTGTTGTGAGGGCTGAGCTCAGTCAGGTAAAGCATTTGGTCGGCACGCAGCACTGTGGTACTCTAAAGTTCTATGGCACTCGAACTGTTTGCTGTTATACGTGCTGTATTTTTGCTTCCCTCAAAACTGACAGCCTGCCTGGTGAGGTCTATTGTTTGAAATACAGGAAGTTACAAACCATCCCCGGCCAGTACCCAGATGATAGTGCCCAGTGGGGTGTGTTGCTGGTTTCTAAGAAGCAGCCTGCAACTGTCAGGGGAGGTGTCCTGGAGAAGAGGCGGGGCTTCTTCATCACCCTCGCCATCCCTTAGGCACGTCTCGTGCTTCTCCATCTCCGTGCCTTTGTCCATGCTGTTCTCACCTCCCGGTGTGTTTATTCTGCTCATCTTGAGTTCAAACTCAAAAGGATCCTCCACCAGGAAACCTTCCCCAACAGCTGGCAGTCATCTCTTGGCCCTTGTGCTTCTGAAGCACTCTGACCGAATCATCTTCTGCCGTAGGGTAGGTATGCCACCTTAGCTCCTCTGCTGAAAGGGAGGGGAGCAGCCAACGCTCCCTCCCAGCTGCATCCCAGGTGGGGAGGGCTTGGTGAATGGTCGAGTTTGGAATTCCAGAGCAGGGGTGAGATGGCTCTAGGAGAACACACCGAGGGGTTGGGCCTGGTCTGGGAGGCCATCTCTAGGCTCCACCCAGCCCATAATTGGGGATCCCCCACCTGCATGGCCCATGCAATCCTTGGTGAGAAACAAAGCCCGTCCAGCGACCTAGTGGCTCCTTACTGAATTTCAGAATGGCGAAGGCATTTGGAATGTTTGAAGGAAAACCCAAATATGTGCTACCTCCGTGTCCCTCATCGCAGGAAGGAAGAGGCCTCCTGGGATGGATGACAGCTCTCTGTACCTGGCTGTTTGATGCCCAAAGGGGACTCTAGCTGCCTCTCAAGGATCTCAGCATTCCTTGAGTCAGGCTGACCTGCAGGCAAAGGCCTTACAGCTGTGCCTCAGCTTGGTTAGTTGTTAAGTAGCATTTCCTCCAGAGATTTCCCTGTCCCCTGTGCCTGCTTCTTTCTTTGTCTTTTTCCAGGAAGTACCGCACACAGCCCTCTGGGCGAGACAGCCGGCTCTGCTCAAGCAAACCCCTGAGACTCTGTAACCAATTGTAATGCAAGTCTTACTTTTTGTTCCCGAAGGTTCTTCGGAAGATCTGAAATTCTGTGTGCTGTATCTAGCAGAGGTGAGTCCTTCCCTCTGAATTTGAGGAGAGAGATCCGAGACCTGGTGCTTGAGGGGGGATTTGGGGCAAGGTTCTAGTCCAGGGTTCTGATGCTGCCTCCTCTCTACCTTGTCCTGGGGCAGGTCCTGATAGAAACAGTGGTCCCTGCCCCTGCGTCTCTTACTCTGTGGAGAGGAGCGGTGGGCACAAAAGTGCATAGAGGGGGCAGGGGACACTGATCTCCTGCTTAGGACCTCCTGGGGGTCCTAATGAGGGTGTGACCGGACAGCTATGCATCTCCCTATTTATTTATTTGGGAGCCCTTCCTCTGGAGATTGCTCTGAATCCTATGCCTGCCTCTTTTGTCCTCTTTTTCCAGAAAGTACTATCCAGGACCTCTCCTAAGGGTCTCGTCAGTGTTTCACATGGCCTTTACCTGGGCCAGATAATATAGGCTAAAGAATGCATCAAGTGTCGGGGTTTGAGGCTGGAATGGCACCCGCTCACTGTGATTGGTGTTTCTGGTTATCTCGGTCTCATCAGAAGCTCATATGGGCAGTGCTCTGCCTTTGTTGAGCAAAATTGGGCAAATACCTCATTGCTTGATATGATTTGGGAGATAAAATATCATTAAACCATGGCTTTAATCAAAGAGGTTCTTGGTGATGAAAAAGTTGAGAGCCACTGAGCCATCATATTCTTTTAGATTTTCGGTTAATTTTTTATTCCCAATCTCATGTCTCCATTAATATGAGCGGGGGGTGCTCTCTGTCCCAAGCAAGGATTCGTTAGACCCATTCCTATCTTCTGCTTCAGTCTGTTTCATCCAACAGCCCTGGGAACCTGCCTGTCTTGTGGGAAGGTCCCTGTGGGTGGGGCATGGCTCACACTGGCTGGCCAAGAGGAGTATACTCTTTCGAGAAGGAATGCGTGTGTTATTTGTGATTGAAAATCATTCCTTCAGTTTCTCGCTAAGAGCTACGAGACTTCCAGAGAATCCCCTGGGGTGAAGACCCCTGAAGGAGAAGACAGAGTTGATAAGTTAGCTTCGGAGAGTTCCAAAGGGCAGTGGACATTGTTATTGCTCAGCCGGGGACCCTTGCTGCCTAGAATGGCAACCCGAGGGACAAGGAGTCATTGGATATCCTCCCCTGTGTCAGCACATCCCACCAGGCACTGGAAGTAGCTGGCAAAGGCACTTCAGAGCTAGTGGGTGTTCAGTTCCATAGAGCCCAGCGAGCAGCTTAGAAGCTGTGAGCCAGGCTGGGAAGAGCCAGAGCATTTGCCCCTCCATCCACATCCCTCTTGATTCTGATTCACTCTGGCAGGGCCTGAAATGAAGCTTCCAGTTCTTTAATGCCAAGAGAGCTTCCTGCCAGGCCAGGGTTGTTTTTCCCAGAGAGAAGCACTTCTGCTCATCGGTTTCCTGGGAGCTGTGACCTCCTAAGCCCTCCAAAGATTGATGATGGGATATTGATCTGGGGCTTTTTATTTCAGTAAAGTGCCAGGTGATCTGACCCCAAGGGGCTAGGGAGTTGAAGCTCACAGGCAGCCAGAAACCTCTTTTTTCTCCTAATGGGTTGCTATTTATGAAAGGCGTTTCTGTAATGAAGGGAGACAAGATGACTGCGTGCTTTGTAGCCTGGGACAGGCTTGACACGGTGGTTTAGGATCCTATGGAGAACTCCAAACTCACATTGTAGTTGGAACTTCCAACAGGTGGTTTCTCTTCATTGCCTGACAGGCAGGTGGCACCTGGAGAAGAAACCAGGGCAAAAGAGTCAGAATTTGGAGAGGGTTTTCCCAGGCACTGAGAAAGTCCCAATTGTTTGGGTGGCAGCTGCTCTCTGATTATACCCTCCAGCAGCAAGTCGTGGGTGGGATCGCCCTAAGTAGCCCTTGGCCCTGGGGTCTCTATTTCTCTGGACAGGTGTCCCTCAGCCCCTGCAAATCCATGGGACAGATGACTTCAAAGCACCAGGGGCATTGGGTCAAAGTGCTTATTGGCCAGAGACCGTTCCCTCACCTGGAATCTGATCCTGGCTCCATTAATCTCGATCCGCAATCTGGAGTTAAGAAGACCCGCATTTGAATCTTGGCTCTGCCATTTCCGAACTTAGCGATCTGGGCAAGTCATATCCTCATCTCTGAAACAAGGCCGATGAAGCCTACCTAGCAAGGTTGTTATAATGATTAAATGAGATTCAATAAGATACTATGTCCAATGCACTTAGCTCAGAGCCTGGCACACAGTGAGCACTCAATAAATGGTAGCTGTTATTGTCGTCAGCTTCATAACAGGGGCAGAGCTTTTCATATTCCTTTCCTCTCCATTAGAGACATCGCCCATGAGTTATTGATCTTTTAAAGAGAAAGCTAAGAGGAATATCTGTTTGTAATGTACATATGCAGTTATACAAATGTGGCAAGATAGTAGGCTCTGGAGGAGACGAAAGACAGACTTTGTCTCCTCTCCTGAGACCTCCTGGGGCTGCCAACCTAACCTTTCTGAGCCTTTGTTTTCTCATCTGAAAAATGGCAGCGACTGTGCCTTTCTTTCCTCCCTATGTCAGAGAATCATTGGGAGAATTAAAGGAGAGAACATTTGTCAAAGCAGGTGAACAACTGTAAATCATTGAAGAAAGGGTTTTAGTTTTTACGAAGATAATATTATTTCAGGAACAAGTGGGTGAGGCAAGATGGGGGTTTTAAAGAGGAGAAGAGGAGTCGGGTCTCTGGTGGATTTGGGCACGCTGATGTTCGAATGCAGAGGCCCAGGCCCCGGGCTGCTGCACCTGGAGAGCTCTGTGCTTGGCTAACCACCCTGCAGTCAAGAAGTCCTGCCTCTCAATGAGTTACATGAGAATGCTTTCAAGGGAGTAGCTTACACCCTTGACCTTGGAGCCTGGTACTGAGGGCAGAGTGTGCATCAGCACCGCAACCAGCATTGGCTTGGATCACGGAGTGTATTAAAACTGGCGGTTCATGTGCAGGGTCAGCCAGGACAGCGCTGGGGCCCTAATTTAGATAGAGTTAGGCAGCTAGGAATTCAGCCACCCCGGAGGGAGCTGGCTTCATGCTGTCTCTCTTGGCCAGGCCAGCCTCCAAAGCTCCATGAAGCATCTAGAGAGGAGCCTTGAGAGCAAGCGCTTCCCAATGTGTGCCCATCTAAGATAGCCAGCCTCCAGGCCCGGCCTGAGTTTAGGCCCTTGAAATTCGAAGCCTTTCTTGAGATCATGGATGAGAAAGTGCTTTTGAAAATTGATAATTAGATAAAAGGAATTATTATTATGACAGAATTCCTATTTCAGAACTAAAAGAAACAGAGGAAGATTCGGGGCTCAGGGAGATGAAGGGATTTGCTGAAACCTAACCAGCTAGGTGGAGGCAGGACCTGGGCGGCTCCAGCTAGGCCAGCTTTGTGGAGTGGTGGCCTTTTCTAAAGCTGGAAGGAACCATAGTCTCTGCCTCACCCCTCTCCTCACAGGGGAGACACGATGAGACAGGGAGCAGAGGGCCCACTGGTCGTTTCCTGCCCACCCAACTTCTCCCTGAGGAATCTTGGCGTCTTTTTCTGGGTGTATCTTACCCTGTGGTGGGCCAGGGGTTCTGGGCAGTGGAGGGAATCTGTCGTTAAGTGGTAGGATTGCCTCACACATCTACCCAGTTCCCAGCAGCCCAGGGGTGGGGCTTTCTTCCTTCTTTCTTCTGAGGCTTTTAGGAAGATTAGCTTCTGGGCTGCACCTAGGGAACACTTAGCATGGGAGGTGGCCCTGCCCCGAAGGTGGTACCCCTAAGAGCTGGGTTGGATAGCAGGATAGAAAATGTCCCCAAATGCTGTTGGACGATGCCAATAACCACCCCAGCTCAGAGCATTTGCATTTGCTGTTTCTTCTTCCTGGAACAATTTCTTCTAAGCACTTCCCTTGCTGGTCCTTATTATCTAAGCCTTTGCTGGAGCGCTGCTCTGACCACCAGGCTCAAGTAAGACTGCTTCCCTTGCGGTCTTTCCACATTTGTAATTGTATTGTGTAGTTGTTCATTGGTTTATTGGCTGCCCCCAGCCCCAGGGCAAGAAATCTGTCTCTCTTGCTTCCCCCTTTACCTCCAGGGCCTAGCACAGTCTCTGACACATAGCAGGTGCTCAATGAATATGTGCTAAAGGAATGAGGCACTGAGTAGTAGCAGCTGGAGCTGTTCGTGAGGCGTCAGACGGCCCTCACTGCTTGCCTCCCGATAGCTCTGAGAGGTGGGCCATAGCATTATCATTCCATTTTACAGACTTTCCGGAGGTCGTCAGCTAGGAAGTGGCAAGGCTGGGATTCAGACCAGGCCTGTCCAACTGCAAAATGAGGAAGGACTGCACACAAACACCATCTTCTCCGTTCCAAGCCATCCAGCTCATGCTCTTAGCTCCCTGGCTGAGTTCATCTAATCGCAGCCCTGTGAGGCTATAATCAAATTCCAGCGGAGTCAGAAAGAGCTCCTAATCCTCTGATCAGAGTGTCCTGTGGTGGATAATACGGGGCATGCTGCACCGCCTCTCCCCGCCCCCAGCACATTCTGACAGCTTCTGGCCCACTCGCCGAGTCAAGGCAGCTCCCTGGTGCTCGCTCAGGCCAAGCTGGCCTCGCTTTGACCTCATCCCGGAAGTCCCTCCAGGGAGCCAAAGCTTACCGAGGCTTTACTTGCCAAGCACTATTCTAGGTCTAGATAAAAAAGGCCTTCCGAGAAGGAGTTTCTAATCTAGTTGGGGGGACGAGACTGCAGCACTTAACGAGGTTAAATAGCAAGACGATATTTAAATGACAGCGGTGCCAGGGACTGCTGTTGTCCTCAGTGGAGCTGAACAGCCATTGATCAGACCCAGCTCAGGTGCCAGGCCGTAGTGGGGCTGTGGAAGGCCACATGACTCTGCCTCCCAAAGACTTCCAAAGGGTTCTGTTGGTATGTCCAGCCAGTCAGCCATCCAACCCTGGCCTGGTGATCAGCTGTGTGTGCCCTAGGTGGGGGAGGGGGTCCTGCGAGCCAAGGGAGAGGTCCTGGCTCCACAGAGCATCAGAGGAGCGGGAACCTTGGCCCTCTGGGTTCCTTCTCCATGTGCCCTCCCAGCTGCTGCCTTGTGCTGCCTGTCCCCGGCAGTGACCTCACCATTTCTGTTCTGTGGCTCTCCACAGGCCTCCACTGTATAGGGAACCACTGCCTCCCTCCCTTCCCCCAGCCTGTGTGCATAAGGCTCACCAGCTGGCCTCCAAACCAGCTTCCCTGCTCCTTTGGCTGCCTCGATGTCGCCGGGGATTAATGTGCATTTGTGGCTTTTAGTGGGCACACCACTCCCTGCTGCGGCCTCGCCCTGCGGAACCGAGGGATGGGCTTGGGCCTGGGAGCCCCCTGAACCAGGGAGCAGTCCTGACCATCCCCTTCTCTATTTTCCCTGATGTCAGAAGGCAGAGTGCTTATTCACTTTGGAAGCGCACTCACAGGAGCAGAAGAAGAGAGTGTGCTGGTGCCTGTCAGAGAACATCGCAAAGCAGCAACAGCTGGCAGCCTCTCCCCCACAGAGCAAGGTAAGGGACTAGCCAGTGGCTGCAGCCCTGGCTGTCTGGCTTCCCCTTGGCCAGCCTGGACCCTCAAGCCTCTGAGCTTGGGACCAGCCCGAGCGTAGGACTTGGATGTGGACAACGAGATCTTGGCAAGGAGGCCTGTGCTCGAATGTCTCTCCCCCTTGGCATTTCACTGGGTCTGTCGAGTGGGTTTCACATTGCTTGGGTAGAGTGACAGAGCCAGATTGAACATGACCCGTCGATTCGCAGCTCTGTTCTTTGGTTTGCCTATGACAAGGTCTAATTTGGGCTGGCCTCCCTGCTGCTGCCGGGCATGTGGTCCCCCTCTGCCACTGGGTGGGTTGTGCCAGGGGCGGCACACTGGTGTTTAACGCTGGCCCAAGGCAGACGTAATTGGGAGGGGATGTTTGCAGCTGAAGCCGTTCTAGTTCGATGCAGGTCACAGCCCACTGGAGCCAAGTGGAGCTTGCTGGAGCCTGGGGGCCGGCCTGCTGGTGTATCAGGGAAGATTGGAGGCTTCCTGCTAAGGCTGATCTGGAACAAGCCCCCTTCAGCCGGTCCTGTGCCTATGGAGGGATAGGATGGGAACTAGACCACAGCCTTCCCTTTTGTCACCTGGATGCCAGCCACAAGGCACAGTTGTATTTCTCCATTTGTGGGTCACTCAGGGCCATTCTCTTGCTAAAAGTGTTGGGCATTTTGGGATTTCGATTGATTGGCTGCAAAAGGAGCAGAGGGGTTGGTCTGCCAGACGGGGGTGGGGGGTGGGGGGTGGGGAAGAGGATAAGTGTCAGTGAGTGGCAGCCTGTGGACTTGTTGGCCTTATTGCTTCTTCCTGAGGAGTTTGGGCCCACTGTGCCACAGGGCAGCAGGCACATGGTGGGAGCAGTGGAATCAGGCCTGCTGAGGGCAGGAGGTGGGGAAGAGGTGGCTGGGTGGTGGTGAGCAGCAGCTCCCCATTCCCTAAGGGAGTAATCATCTGAGAATTACATAATCTCAGACTTGACAGTTACCTTGTTTTATGCTAGCCAGGGGCAAGAATAACTTTGATGAGGGAGGATGGCGGGAAGAGCATGGACTTTTTGAATTGCACTCTGAGGCTAACTGGCGGTGTGACCTTGGGCAAGTCGCTGTACTAACTTGGAGCTTTAGTGTCCTCACCTGGACCCTAAAGGGAGGCCAGACCAGTAGTTTCTCCTCCGAAGGGTCATGGTGGGAATTAAATGGGATGGTGCACATACAGTTTATAGCACAGTGCTTGGTATGCAGTAGGTGCTCAACTGCCCCCGCCTCCAACAACGCTGCTATACTACCTGGTTCCCACTGTTCGTTGTTATACCACCTGGTTCCCACTGTCAGGTTCTCCTACTGAACAAAGACCCGTGGAGACTGTAGGCTGTCTTGCATTCTCGATCCTGGGTTGGTTATACTCAGAAACCAGGCCACTTCTTTTCACTGTGAAAGTCGCTGGGATGTCGCATGGATGAACCAATGTCCCCTAGCTTTCTTGTGTCTCGGGCTTAGCTCCTTCTGGTCTGGGGGGAAGAGTTCTTGTGGCCACAACAGCAGAGTGTGTGGGCTTGGAATGTGTTGATATCAGCCTTCTCAGTATCTTGGGGAGTCTCTTTCATCAGTTGACTGAAGGTAGGCTGTGTTTCTGAGACAGGCTCTGGTCCCTGCAAAGCTGCAGGCCCTGCTGACTGACCCAGGAGAGGCCCCAGGGTTTGGGTCCTGGCTTCAGGGCCACACCAAGATATATGGGCATCCTGGGTAGACAATATTTGGATGCCTCTTCAAATTAAAACTCTTTAAATGCGGAGCTGTATCCTGGATGGAGAGAAGTGAAGGAGAGGCTGACCGCTGGAACCATCTAAGAATAGCCTCCTCGCCTGAGACCTGGGCCCTGCCCCAGCCTTGCACACCCCACTTGGCCCCCACTCCTTAGCAGGCAGTTAGGTCATCATCTTTCATCAGGCAGGCCCCTTGTGGTGTCGCACTGCCCAACTTTCCCCACCCTCGCCATATGCACTTAAAGACTCTTAGCAACTCATCCCTCTGGTCACTCACAGAATGCTCCCCGAGAGAAGTTTGGTAAATATGATTTTCTCCAGCCCCATTTGGTTGCAGGAATGCTTTAGTAACCCGAATGACTAGGCGCAGGTGGCTGTCCAGCTGGCCACTGGTCATCCACTTGTGCTCAGCTCCGTCAGGTCCTGGTAGTCTCAGGGGTGACCATGAACCCTTGCTAAGGGCTGGACCACAGCCTTTCCACCAGGGTTGCCGTCCTCCAGGGGACAGAGAAGAGGGAAAGCCAAGCAGAGCTCGGACACCAGCTTCTTGCTTTTCAGGCAAAAAGAGTCCTGCTAGACCAATTTGTCCTGACTGAGTAGCCTGCATTTTTCTTAAAGCCTTTTCTTTTTCCTTTCTGTGAATGCTCTGCCTTCTGCTGCACAATGGAAACTGCTGCCCAAGCCACACCCTCCCGGCTCCCAAATGCCTCTCTGGGGAAAAGGGTTTGCAAGACAACTCCCCAAACTCCCCTGCTGCCGCTTCTTAACCCTGTTCCTTTCAGCAGTGTTTGCTGACATCTTGGAATGGAGATTCTTCAAACATCTCAAGGAATGTGACATTCTTCTCAACTTTGCAAAACATAATAAATGTGATATGCTCTGAACACGAAATGCTTGTTGGGAAGGACAGAGGGAATTGGAGGAAGATAGATTCAAAGAATGATAGAGAGGCAGGTGCGTCACTACCCACTGTGTGACCTTGGCAACTGCTTCCCGCCATGGCCTCAGTGGTCCCATCTGTGCATTGGTCCGGTGACTCTTTCCAGCTCTTTGAGCTTTGCGGTTATCATGAAAGCTGAGGGCCTGAGGTCATCCAGTCTCCATTAGGGAACCACACCTTGAAGATGTGTGCGTAACTTGACTGCCTGTGAAATCTGTTGCCTTAGGGGCCAGGTCTGTTCCTCCCTTGGGGATGGAAAGGGGGCAGGTACAGGCCTTCTGTGCTGTCTCTGAGGTGCCCATGGCCTGTGGGTTGCAGAGTGGGGGTCCTGGCTGTGGTAGGGTGGACACGATGAGGCAGGCAGCAGGCAGACTGAATCCACTGACTTTTTCGCTCACTCTTAGCTGACCATTGTAGGTAGGAGGCTGCTCTGGGCTGGCCTGCTTGCTCTCCTTTCTGTGGAAATAAATGGCCTCCTCCCTCTGCTCTCCCAGCCTCCTTTTTCTGCTCACCACTCCCTTTTCCTCATTATCTATCTCTTTTCTTGCTTCATTATCTGTCCCTGGAGGGAACCTACCTTTCTTCTTCTGCCTGGGATAACTTTTGCTAAACTCCCTGGGAGTGCTGCGCTGTGTCTCATTTAGAATAACTCACAGGTGGTCCTACCCTTGGCCGTTGAGGTTCTAAGCTAGTAGAGACAGACAGATACATATTACTTTGGTTATTCAATCAAATATACGCAATAAATGCTTGCTCTGTGCCAGACACTAGTTTAGGTCCTTTGGGGTCACAGGAATGAATGAGACCTGGTCCCTGTTTTTATGAAATTCTCCTTTAATTAGACAGATGTGACAAGGACACAAGAGTGGCAGTCCACGCCTGACAGGTCCTCAGAGCTGTCCAGTGGGGTCTTGGCTGCACTTTTGTCGTCCACTCAGTGACCCTCTACTGAGCCCCACCACGTGCACAGTGCTGGGCTGGGCAGTGGGAAGCCTCTGAGGAGAACAGGCTCTTGACCGAGCCATCGGGGATGAGAAGGAGGTGCAGTGCATGAGGCACTACCCTGTTCTCAGGGCACGCCCTGGGCTCCGTGGTGGCAGTGCACGGATGAATCTGTCACACTCTTTCCGTGGGAGATCTCAGCGGTGAAGAGAGATAAGCCAACCGATCATTAAAAAATAACATAGCAAGCGATATGGGAGATGTAAACTCTTACTGCTCTATGGCCTCAGGCGAGGCACCAAGCCACTCTGAGACTCAGGTTTTCATCATTAAAGTATGTGGATTAACAGGGTTCTCGTGAGGATTAAACTCATGTCGTGCGCTTAGCAAAGTAGCACACGAGAAGAGTTCTGAGAATTATTATTAAAGTTATATCTATATAGGAAGATTCATCTAGTAGTCTTGTTTATTGAAGCTGAATGCTGCTACCCTGAGCACATGTGACGACTGCTCCATGTCATTTCCTGGTACCACCAGCCGTATGCCAGGCCCGGGCAGGGAAACTGAGGCCTCCTGGGTCTGCTTTGGCTGTAAGACTTCTCCCAGATGTGACGCCGAGGTGCCGTGCCACCTTGTCATTTCTACTGGGCAGCTTGAGACGGGGCCCTGGAGATGCTAGGGTCTGTCTGAGCTCCTAAGAAAGGAGCAGGGGCAGGTCCTGGAGTCAGGCAGCCCTGGTCTGAGTAGACAGCAAGCTAATTCCAGTTCTGTCTGGTTCCACAGAAACTCCACCCTTATGGCTCTCTCCAGCAGGAGATGGGGCTGGCCAACTCAACCAATGCTACCCAGGATAGAAGCTTTACCTCATCAGGACAGACTCTGATTGGCTGAGCAAACCCGAGGGCGGGACTCTGCTTCTGGCAACTTAACCCTTTCTTGGGCATCCCCTACCACCCAGTAACCTCACCTCAACTGGACCCAAAAAGGAGGACCAAGATGGTGGGCCTAAGGTCATTTGAAGAGAGTGGCCCCACGGGTGTGTGTGGACTGGCCTCAGAAGGACCACAGTGGTGCAAGAGGCCCTGTGGGCACATACAGACTGGAATTAGAAAGTCCCAAATGAAGACAACACAGAAACTTATTCCCCACAAAGAAGAAAGAGGCGAAATAGCATCTGGGCTTCTGGTGGTTCCAGCACCTGCCTCGGGGGCAGCAGGAGAGGCTGGGAGAGGTCGGCCCTGGTGGAGAACAATGCTATAACCCTCTGCTGCCAGAAGACACCTTCACTCATTCGCTCATCTGTACTCATTTATTCATTCCTTTATTCAGTGGATATTTGGGGGGCATTTACTTTATGCCAGGCTCTGTGCTAGGAGCTAGGGATACTGTGGAGAATGAGATGGACATGGTCTCTGCTCTTATCAAGATTTCTGCCCTAGTGGGAGTGAACATTAAATAAATCAACATACACATACGTACACACATGCACTCACGTGATTACAAACTATGATAATCCATGAAGGAAAAGAACAGATTTCTGTATGAGAGAATGGTATTTAGATTGCTATGTGTGTGGAGGTGGGGTGAGGTGGGGGAGACCATAACTTTTGAGCTGGGGCCTGCAGGCCAGAAGGGAGTTAGCCAGCCAAGGACTTTGGAGAGAAAGTTCCAGGCAGATGTACCTGAGATAGGAAGGAACTTGGCATGCTGGAGGGATGGAGGCCAGGCCAGCGTGGCTGGAGCTTAGTGAGGAGGCAGATAAAGTGGGTGGGGCCAGATCACACAGGGCTTTGGTGGTTACTAGTTTATCGATTTCATTCTAGATACAAGGGAGAAGCCACTGAGGGCTTTTGAGAAAGGGAGTCACAGAGTTTTGGGTACATTTCTAGAAGGTCAGTTATAGCAAGGGCCTAGGTCGGCGTGAAGAAGTCAGGAGGTCCCTTCAGTCCTCCAGCTGAGGGGCGATGGTGGCCTGTCCTGGATGGTGGCTGGGGAGGTGGGGCGTGAATGCCCAGACCCTGGCATGTGATGGAGGCTCTGGGATGAGAAGCGAAAATTCTCTGCCTCTTCACCCTGTGTGTCCTCCTCTTCCGCTGAGTCTTGCTCTTTCGGAGGATGCCAGTGAAGATTGGGGCCTTACTTCCAGAGCCCCTTCCCAGCCGGGCCTGGGTAGGGACCAGTGCTGAGTTCTGGGGATGTCCCTGGAGTTGAGAGCAGTGAGTGTTTCACCCGCTAAGGTGGGAAAGTTCACAGACCCCAGCCTCAGCCGGGCTTGCCTGTGCTGTCTCTCCATCCAATGCCGAACGGTCTGATGAGAAGCTGAAACATAGCCATCTGGAAACTGACTTGGTTGGTTTTTTGAAGAGCTTTGAAGGTCGGGGACTGGGACTAGGTGTGGCTCAGCACTCCAGAGGAGACTGTCCTGCCACAAGGCTAAAGAGAGGCCTACCAAAGGGGCAGTGATTAGAGAGCTCAGCCCACTCCCTGCCTGCTGCGCCCCACTCTGGAACCCAGGGTTGGGCAACTCTCACACCCTTTCCTACCTGCTGAGACCTAGAGGGAGAGAAGCCCAAGGTGTGAGCCACAGAGCTCAGCACAAAGGGGATGTGTAGGATCAGGGCTGCTTGACTAGGAAGAGAGGGTGAGAAAGGCTGGAGAGGCGGCTCAGGCCAGAGAAGCTCCGGACCCTGGACATTCTCTGCATCTTGTCCTGTAAGACTTTCTAAGTGTCTTTGGAGAGGGGTCTTGTGCTTGGCGAGTTTGCTCTGCTGCTGTGAAAGGGGCCTGGAAGAGAATTCATCTTTTACCTTCCACTTGCCCTCCTCCCAGCCTAGCAGAGATCAGGCATGTGTTATCAGTGGTCTAACAGGGGGCGAGATGTATCTGCCCATGACCAGGCCAATGCCCCCGTCTAGCAGGGAAGTAGATTCACCTGAAGTGGGACAAGTGGTACATAGTGTCCATCACGCGGGACTCAGCCTCGGGGTTAATTCTGAGAGGCTGAGCAGCTAAGCCTGCACAGACAGCAAGCTGCACTTTGATTTCATTTGATTCCCTTACAAAATGACATTAAGTGGAATGTGGGGCGCAGGAGAATCGCCTGTCTGGAAAGGCAGCAAGTTTGTCTCTCCGGGACCTGGTGACCTACCTCTGTCCACCAGACAGGTGCAGAGGACAGGAGTTCTAGCCACAGAGAAATGGAGAATCTGAATGCAGCACCCAGCCCTGGGGACAGGGCTCTCTTCCCACTTGTCCCAGGAAGCTGCTGAGCTGGGTGGATGCCTACGTCAGGGTCCTTGGCCTGGCCGGCTGTTGGGAAAGCGGACATTAGCTCCTGGAGGCCCCGTCTTCCCAGTGACTGTGGTGAGCCAGGGTGCCATGGCTGCTCTGCCTCTCCAATCGATGACACAATTAATTTGGCTCCACGGGCTTGAGAAGATGAAATATGACCGGCAGCTACTGCTCTTCAGCAACCCCGTCCATCCCAGCCATCCAGGATGATGAACAAGCTATGAAAATGGCCTTTGAGAGTCATAATCACGGGAAACACAGCCGAGCTCCTCCCTCCACATCAATCACCCCAAGAAGCACACACAATGGTCTCTTTCCTGATGGGCCAATTGTCTTGGTTTGGTGTCTCAGGGCCAAGGAGCTGGGGGGATGGGAGCACAACCATTTATTGTTGAAAGGGCCATCTGTGTGATTTGAATACAAAGTGATCCTTTTAGTTACCCTAAACACACCCCCTCTGATCCCGTTTTCATGTTTTCTTGTGTCTCAGGCTCAGGGTCTTTTGCAACTCTGGAATTTTTCCTGTTCACAGTCATGCCCGGGGCTCTGCTGGCCTGGGTTTCTTTTGGCCCTTTGGGAGTTGGAACCTGTTGGAAATAACGATGACATTTATTTATGTACGTCTAGTTTTTAAAAAAATTCCTTATTTTTAATTCTTTTTCGTAAATTCTGCCACCGAAGTCCTCACATCTCACACATGTTACCGAGAGGGTTCTATAAAGTGAAGGTGCAGGCAATTTCACAATGTTGGAGGGCTTCCTCCAGGGGGAGATGGCATCTGAGGTCCCCCTAGGGGAGACATCATCTCCCCTAGGCCTCCTAGCAGCCTCGTTTTATGGATGAAAGGGGTTAGGACTCAGAGAAGTTAAGTGATTTATCCAAGGTCACACGGCTGGTAAGAGGCCGAGCTAGTTCTCAAACCAAGGTCTTTGAACCTCATCTATTGCTCTTTCCAATGCAAAGACTTGCCTTTTAGGGATGGAACTGAGAGAAATCAGTCATCTCCTCCAGGAGGAGGCAGAAGGAGGCAGAAGGTGAAGCTCCTTAAGAGAGGCCTTCAGAGGGCACTGGGATGGTAGGGAGACCCCTTCCCCCTTTGAGTCTGGCCTTCAGAACCAACAGACATAGCCTTTTGATGCCTGGCAACAATGGGCCAAAGGCAGAGATGGAAAGCGCTGGCCCAGGTACACTGAGCAAGAGTCTGGAAGGAGGACTTTGACCCAAGCCCCACTGATAGCGAGGAGATAGGCTCCAAGTTCTGGGCCTAGATTTTGCTAATTGCCTGCTTTAGAGTTTCAACCCTAACTAACTGAGAATCAACTGGACTAGATTTCAGATATCCCCCCAAAGAAGCAGACTCTATCCTAAAATACTCAGCTTTTTCCAGTCTCTCCAGCTCCCCTCCCTCCCACCCTCCTGTCTACAGGTCTGGCTGGGTAGGCTGCCTTCTTCAGCTTCTTGCCCTTGGACTCAGCCATCTTACTATTCTCTTCTTAGCTCTTAACAAAGACAGCACAACCTTACCATCTATGCTGTCTTGACCTTATCGTCCCTCAAGCCTTTCTCTGAATAGGGCCACCGTCCTCCAAATTGTTCCCAGATCCTCGGTTTAAGGGTAGAATAATAATGCTGGGTAATTTGGTAAGCCTAGCACTGTGCCAAGCTTTTCACCTATATTGTCTCTTTAATTCTCACTATAGCTTCATGGGGTTCACTATCCTTTATTCTCATTATACCTAAGTGATAAATGAAGGTACCGAGTCTTAGAGAAGTTAAGAAACTTGCTCGAGGTCACACAGCTAGTGAGATTGGAACCTGGGCGGCCCAGGTCCAGAGCACCTGCTTTTGATTGCTCTGTTCTACTGCTTTCCAGCAATCATGGCCCATCCAAGTTGGGAGGGGCTGGGGAGGCTGAGTAGTCACAGTCCTCCCTCAAAACCATCGTAGGGGACCGTCGTCTTCAGAATCAAGCCCAGGTCTCAGCTCGTCTCTTGAGGCTCTCCGCGGTTGCAGTGTGCTCCTGCTTTGCACCTGCACCCCAGCCACACTGGATTATTCTCCTTCAAACTCCCCATGCACATTCATGTTAGGCTGTTTCATCTGTCCGATGTTGCCTGCCCTCCTCTGCCGTCCCTGCCAGATGCAATCCTCAACCTTCAAGACTTGGTCCCTCTCTGATGCACCTTTCCCAAGCATGCATCAGAAGTCATGCCTCCCCCTCTGCGTTCCCATAGGGTTTTGTTCATCCACAGCACAAGCTGTAGGCAGACGTGTTTTCTCTGCAAGACTATGAGCTCCTTGGGAGCCAGCGGAGGTCATCTCTTATTTATTTTTGATTCTGTTACTGCCTGGTCCTTAGTAGGTGCTCTGTAGATGTAGAATTAAATTGGATCACGTGGTTCAAACTTTTCATGTTCTAGAATCTAGATGAGGAAACTCAGGCTCAAAAGGGAAAGTGAGCTGGCCAGCGTCATGGGACAAGTTAATGGCAGAGGCAGGACGAGAACTCAGGTCTCCCAACTCCCTTGGCTCAGAGCTTTTTCTGTTGCATCTCAACTTTGTGAGACTGGAGCCTAAGTCCCCACTTGATTTATTAAGCAATCTGGCCAGGTTTCCTTCAGGGTCATGGATTCTGCTGTATTCTGTGCTGACTGCTTGCTGTGCATCCTCAGAGGGAAAAGAGACTGGATCAGAACTACTTTCGTGGTTCTCTTCCCCGTCTCACTGAGCCCCTTGCCCTCAGAGAAAACCAGGATTCTGAAGATCCTGGTCAAAATCCTGATTTTGCTGGTAATTCACTGTGTGACTTCGGGCAAATTACTTCACCTCTCTTCAACACAAACCCAAAATCATGGAATATAGTGTTTATTTTACGAGTGACTGGAAAATTGATAGAACCTTAAAATCTTTGAAAGTGGAGCTGAAAAGCTCCCTCCTCCTTCACTGAGATCAACTGATTAATAAGCTGATTTGCAGAAACTAAGACCAAGAGAGAGGCGAGAACTTGGCCAAGGGCGCATGGTTGGTGCTAGAGCTGGAACAAGGACCCAACCTTCTACCTTCTAGGCCAGCATTACTCTTTGGTGACTTTTAAAAAAACAATTAAAAAATTTTAAAATTACAAATGACATACATACAACATTATTAGTTTTAGGCGTACGACATAGTAATTAGACATTTATATAACTTACAAAGTGATCACCCGAATTCAATAACCTTTGAAGAGTTTGCCAGGTTGGGAAGAAGGAGGGACACGGATTATCTTAGCGATGCTTTTGTCATGTCACTCAACTGTGTTGTCATTAGGAAAAGTAAGTCACCACTTTGGGCTGTAATGGAAAGAGAAATGGCCCCACTAAAGGTGTAGGGAGAGGTTGTCTAGTCGGCTGTCTTGTCTATAAATTCCTGCCGTGTTCTTGCTGGAGCGGAATGAATGGGCTGCTGTGTTTTACCTGGAGCTCCAAGCATAGCAGGGCTGGTAGAGATGCTCCCTGCAATCTGTTCTAAAAATAGCAGTGGGAACAGAGCTGAGAGGAAGAGGAGGGGGCACCTTTAGGAGTTGGGTGGGACGCTTCACCCCCTTCCTCTTCCTGCCAGGCCCTGTGTGAGGAAGTGCCATAGAGTCAGAGAATTTAGATCTGGGAGGGTCCTGGAGCCATCAGCCCTCACACCCCCTCCTTATACAGAAGAGAAGGCCCTGGAGCCTGGGAGAGGGGAAAGGACTGGCCAGCAGCCGCCAAGCCCAGGGAGAAGGTCCCAGATGGCAGGCCGTCTTCCTCCTGCTGTTTCAGCAGGGCGGCTGCAGGCCTTGCGAGGTTCTCTCTCACTGCCTCTGGGGGAGCACAGGGCCTGGGAATTCCTGGGGCCGGATGTGGTCGGGCTTCCTGAGAGTCGCCCAGCAGGCGAGGAGTCCCCGTCTAGTCTGCCCTGAGCCCTGACCTCTGCCAGCTGGCCTTCCATCGCCATGCCTTCCCTTTGCTAGTGTCCCCACCCTTGCTGATTTGTCCTTCTGTCGACCCCCTGGGCTGTCTGCAGGGAGGGAGAACAAGAGCCAGCATGGAACTGGCCTGCAGGACAGAGTGTCTAGTGGGCTGGGACCTTTTTCTGCCCTGCCCCAGGAACAGAGGCAGCTAACGTAGAGGCAGGGGCCTGGGTTTAGACACAGGCAGGCCAGGGTTCAAATTCCAGCGGTGTTTCCTACTAGATGTGGATTACTGGTTGGTCATCTAGCATCCATCTATCAAATGAGACGAGGACACCTGTCTCATTGGGTTCTTGTGAGTATTAAAGGGATGGTCTGTGCAAAGTGCCTGGCATGCCGAAGGTACTCAGTAAAGGTAGCTGTTGCTGTTGTTACTAGATCAAGCACGGGCACATGCTTGACTATCTACAACCCCTTCTTTGGGGCCTTCTTCCATGGGGGCATGGCAGGTGTTTGTTTGTGTGTTTGTTTTTAATGCAGTTGACTTTTTTTTGTGTTATTGCAAAAGTTGTCCATGTTTATTATGAACAAAACATTTCATACGGATGAACCAGGAGAAATGAAATTTAGTCTTAATTTTAATACTCAGAGATAACCGCTGTTAACATTTTGGGGTGTATCTTGTCAGGCATTTGTTTACACACAAATACATATATCTTATTTGCAAATTGGGGTTACTGGTGCACACAATTTTCTAACTTGCTTTTTTCCATTTAACGATGTAGAGTATCCAAGTTTCCATGTCAATAAATGTTCTCAACATCATTTTTACTGCCTGTAGAGTATTTCATCATGTAGATGAAGCAGGATTTATTTAAATTATCTCCAGAAGTTCAATGTTTAGGTGGTTTCCAATTTTTCATTGTTACGAAAACCCGGTATTTAAAAATCCTTGTAGATATATATCTGGGTTATCTCCAGCATCCAGTGAACATGATTGACCTTCCACAAGTATTTGTTGAATGAATGAATATTTCGTTAGAATAAATTCCTGGTAATAGAATTTCTGCATTAAAGGTTATATATTTATTAAAGAGTTGGGTGGGACGCTTCTATTGCCAACTGACTCTGCAGAACAGTGGTACCATATAAGCAGTACTTTAGATTCACCAGTTCATCTGGCTTTGCCCAGAACTTTCCACGTTTAGCACAGAAAGCACTGCTTCCTGGGAAACCCCTCAGTCCCGAACAAAGTGAGACAGTCTAGATAAGAGAATGCCCATTTCCCCACACCCTCACCAACATTGTGCGTTCTTATGGTTTTTAGTAGGTTCATTTCTTTGTTTACTAGAGATGTTGAATATTTATTCACATGCCTTTTCAGTCACTAATGTTGCCTCTTTTTGAGTTGCCAGTTCAATTCTTTTTATTCCTTAAATTCCACATGTAAGTGAAATCGTATAGTGT
>NW_011888842.1:337846-358506 GCF_000151845.1 Pteropus vampyrus
GGCCTTCTTCCATGGGGGCATGGCAGGTGTTTGTTTGTGTGTTTGTTTTTAATGCAGTTGACTTTTTTTTGTGTTATTGCAAAAGTTGTCCATGTTTATTATGAACAAAACATTTCATACGGATGAACCAGGAGAAATGAAATTTAGTCTTAATTTTAATACTCAGAGATAACCGCTGTTAACATTTTGGGGTGTATCTTGTCAGGCATTTGTTTACACACAAATACATATATCTTATTTGCAAATTGGGGTTACTGGTGCACACAATTTTCTAACTTGCTTTTTTCCATTTAACGATGTAGAGTATCCAAGTTTCCATGTCAATAAATGTTCTCAACATCATTTTTACTGCCTGTAGAGTATTTCATCATGTAGACGAAGCAGGATTTATTTAAATTATCTCCAGAAGTTCAATGTTTAGGTGGTTTCCAATTTTTCATTGTTACGAAAACCCGGTATTTAAAAATCCTTGTAGATATATATCTGGGTTATCTCCAGCATCCAGTGAACATGATTGACCTTCCACAAGTATTTGTTGAATGAATGAATATTTCGTTAGAATAAATTCCTGGTAATAGAATTTCTGCATTAAAGGTTATATATTTATTAAAGAGTTGGGTGGGACGCTTCTATTGCCAACTGACTCTGCAGAACAGTGGTACCATATAAGCAGTACTTTAGATTCACCAGTTCATCTGGCTTTGCCCAGAACTTTCCACGTTTAGCACAGAAAGCACTGCTTCCTGGGAAACCCCTCAGTCCCGAACAAAGTGAGACAGTCTAGATAAGAGAATGCCCATTTCCCCACACCCTCACCAACATTGTGCGTTCTTATGGTTTTTAGTAGGTTCATTTCTTTGTTTACTAGAGATGTTGAATATTTATTCACATGCCTTTTCAGTCACTAATGTTGCCTCTTTTTGAGTTGCCAGTTCAATTCTTTTTATTCCTTAAATTCCACATGTAAGTGAAATCGTATAGTGTGTATCTTTCTCTGTCTGACTTAAATACCTTCTAGGTCCATCAAAGCAATATCTTTTTCCATCTCCTTCCTTTTCATATGTAGGGGTCTTGGTTTCTTATCCTTTCAGCCCCTCTATCTTTTGGTTGGAGCACTTAATTCTTTTCCATTTGAGGTACTTATTGATAGGAATGTAGTTGTTACCATTCTTTATTCCTGTTCTTGATACATGTTTTTTCTTCTTAAAGAAGTCCCTCCAACATTTCCTATAATACTGGCTCAATGGTGATAAATTCCTTTGGCTTATTTTTGTCTGGAAGCTCTTTATCTGTCCTTCAGTTCTGAATGATAGCTTTGCTGGATAAATTATTCTTAGTTTCAAGTATACAGTACATTGGTTAGACATCTATATAGTTCATAAAACGATCCCCCCAACTGCTCCCTCCCTCCCCGGGCCCTCCACCTGACCAACACATTAATGCTAACTGCATTCCCTGTGCCATGCTCCCCATTCCCATGACCATCCATCAGCTACTAATTTGTACTTTAACCCTTCACCCCATTCTCCCAGCCCCACAACCCCCTCCTCTCTGACCATCCCCAAATTGTCCGCTATATTCGTGAGTCTGTTTTTGATTAGTTTGCTCTTTTTATTCCTTAGATTCCACATATAAATGTGAAATCATATGGTATTTATCTTTCTCTGTCTGACTTATTTCACTCAGCATAAGAACTCCTGGTCTATCCATGTTGTTGCAACAGTTCAATTCTTTTGCTCATTTTTTTATTAGGTTGTTTATAGTTTAATTATTAATTCGCATGAGCTCTTTATATAATAAAGATATTTGTGTTAGCCTTTTGTTTTTTATTATTTTTTTTAAACTACAGTTGTTTCTGATTTATAGATAGTCATATCTATAAATTGCTTTGGTAGTAGCTTTGTAGGGATATTCATATGTCATATTCATCCATTTAAGGAATACAGTTCAGTGTTTTGGGTTTTTTTTTTGTATATTCATGGATGCATATAGCCATCACCACAATCAATTTTATAGTATTTTCATTATCTCCAAAAGAAACCATACCCTTTAGCTGTCATCCACCAATTCCCCCGTCTCCTCCAGCCCAAAGCAACCACTAATCCACTTTCTGGTCTATAGATTTGCCGCTTTTGGACATTTTATATAACTAGAATCATATAATATTTGGTCTTTTGTGACTGACTTCTTTTACTTAACGATGTTTTCAAGGTTCATCCATATTATAGCATGGATCATTTCTTTTTATGGCTGAATAATATTCCATTGTAGGGATCTATCACATTTTATTTATGCATTCATCTGTTGATGAACATTTCAGTTGCTTTCACCTCTTAGCTATTATGAACGATGCGGCCATCAACATTTGTGTGAAAGTTTTAATGTGGATATATGTTTTCATTTCTCTTGTATATATACCTATGAGTGAAATCACTGGGTCAAATGATATCTCTATGTTTAACTTTTTTGAGGACCTGCTAGGCTGTTTCCCAAAGTGGTCGCACAATTTTACATTTCCACCATCAGTGTATAAAGATTCTATTTTCTTCACGTCCTCTCTACCACTTGTTATTTTTCCATTAAATTAGAGCCATCCTAGTGGGTGGGAAGTAGTATCTCACTGTGGTTGTGAATTCTGGTTTCTGATGACTAATATAATTTCTATAAAATTTTAAAAATATTTTTTCCTTTGGTGTTGTGGTTCTCACCCCCGGATTATATAATAGTCACTGCCCCTCCCTTGAACTTAAGGTTTTATTTTTCAACTTTTAACATTTTAGTCCATCTGGAGTTTACCTTGGCATATAGTATGAGGCAGAATGCTTTTGAATTTTTCCAAGCAGCTATTTGTTCCAATGCTTTTACATTGTTAGCATAAGTACCCTCTCATTCTTCTTTAAAAAAATTTATTTTCTATCCTCACGTATTTCTTCTTTTAAATGAAATTTGGTATAATTTTATTCAGTCCCCACCTCCTCTCTGCCTCTGCCCCAAAATCTCATTGAGATTTTGATTATATTTACATTAAAAATATAAATAAAGAGGGGAGTATTAAAGTCTATACAATACTGTTTTGTTTTAAATCCAGGAATAGGATTATGTCTCTTCATTTATGCAAATCTTCTTTTAGGATTCCCCAAGTAAAGTTTTGTAGAAAAATTTTTTCTTAAAGATCTTGCACATTTTTTGTTTAACTTATTTTAGGAAATTAACATTTTAAATTTATATTACAAATAGAAATATTATTTAGCATTACATATGTTCTTCGATAATATACTTGTATAAAACTTGTACAGAAAATCCAAAACATTAGTGAACTGAATAAAATAAAGAAAATCCTGCATTTCCCAAGCCCTTTCCTCATCAATAGCCACTGCTACCTGCTATAAGTTTGGTGTAATCTCTCCAAATGTTTTCCATGCACATATGTAGATAGTGTGTTTTATTTTACTAAATAGTATCATATAATATAAAAGTTTCCGTAACTAATTTTTAAAACTTAATATACCATATAAATCTTTTACACCAGTACCTAAAGTTCTCCCTCTTTCTTTTTAGTAAACAGTGGACCATTATTCATTGAGCTGCTCCCATGCTCACAGTCAGATTGTTTCCAGGGTTTTGATATTACGAGCAATGCTGCTCTAAACATCCCAAGAGTGTCCTGTATGTTACACTTTGCTGCACTTTTCTGCAGGACAGAATGTGACATACACTACCAAAATGCCTTACAAATGCTTTCCTTCCGTGTAAACATGTCATCTGCCCAAAACTATTCTTATTATCCCCATTTTACAGTTGAGAAAACAAAGAAAGGTACAGACAGGTTAAGCAGATGTATAATTTACATTCTTATTAACAATGAACGAGAGTACCTGTCTCCCTGCACCCTACCTAATATTAGATGTTAAAACTCTTTTAATTTTTTGTTAGTATGAGAAATGACAATTATATTTCATTTTAATTTGCAATTATTGGATTACTAGTGAGATTGAGCTTCTCTTTACACTTATTAGTATTTACATAATTTTTCTTTGGCTCGTCAGTTCATATCAGTTGCCCAGTTTTCTACTGGGGCTTTCGTTTTATTTGTAAGAGCCCTTTATATGGTTAGAATATTAACCATTTCTTTTCCACTTGCCTTTTAACTTTATTTATAGTACCTTTCATCATTCAGAAATTAACACTTTTTTATAATCAAGCCTTTTTGTGGGAGGGGGTGAGTAGAGGGCTATACTTTCTAAGGCCTCTCGTACTACAAGATTATAAAGAATATTCTTCTATATTTTATTCAAGTACTTTTATCTTTTTATTTTTTACATTCATATTTTCGATTTATCTGCAATTAATTTAATGCCTGGTGTCAGATGGAACTCTCATGAATTTTCTTTCCAGTTAATCGGTTTTTCCAAACCTATGTTTTGAATCGTCCTTCCTATTGTTATAGGCCATGCTCTTGTCCCTCTCATTAATCTGTCTAATCCTATATCAGGCTGAGCCTTGGTTACTGTAGCTTCATAATATGTTTTAGTAGTAGTGAACATCCCAAGGCCAATCCTCATTATTCTGCAAAATTTCCTCTGAAGTTGTACACCCTAATTCTAGTCTGCCAGTGTTTTATTCTTACCTTTTTCACTAACGTATTTCAATGTCAGAAATGACACTAGATCTAAAATAATGTGTCCTTACCTCCTACTACCCATAATGAGTGTGTCGTCGGCTCTCCCATACTTCTCTTTGCTTTCCTCCATGTCTCCTCGGTATTATTGAAATCACCTACAATTTTAGTTTCCGATTGTTACTGTTTTAAAACATTAGTTCTATTATGTTTTAAGAATCATTTATTTAAATTGCGTTTAACTTCTCAATTATGTTGTCAGTAGTTAAGTGTATAAATGTTTCTGGCTTCACTGCCTGTCAGTCTCTCGAATACCACGTCATCTCACTCTTGACTTCTTGATTTTGTTTCGTTTTTGTCTGGAGAGCTTTCTTGAGTAATTTTTCCCGAAAGGGTCTGTGGGTGGCATACTTTCTTAGTCTTTGTAAGTCTGGAAATATTTGCCCTTTTCCTGAGTAGAGAATTCTAAACTAACAGTTCTTCTCCCCCAGCGGCTCTCCTCTGTCCCAGCATCCAGCTAGAATACAAGTGCCGTGCTCCCTCGATGCTCTAAAATTTCTTCATGGAAATGAGCAGGATTTCTCTTTCTAATCTTTGGAATTTAGAAATTTCGTCAGATTATTTCTAGTTGTTCTCTTTTGCTAATTTTCCCTGGTACTAACTTCAGCCCTTTCAGTCTGAAGACTCAAGTCTTCCCTTAGCTTGGGGAAATTTTTTATTAATTTTTGGAATTGGGTTCAATGTCCTCTTTCTGGATTTCCTACTACAAATAATAATAATATAAATAGGATAATGGCACCTAATGTTTATCAAATGTGCTTTTTCCTTCTGCTATAACATGTCATCTGCCCAACACTATTATTCTTTTATAGATGAAGAAACAAAGGAGCAGAGAGGTTAAGTAGCTTGTACAGGTCTCATAGCTAGAGGGTGTAGGCTTTGATCCGAACCCAGATGTCTAGCTCTAGAACCCCTGTTCTTAGCCACTACACTATGCTCCCTGCTTGTCAAATCCAACCCTGACTGCGGTACCCTTCAGTAAAAATGTGACCGTTGACAGCAGGAGAAGGCATGGGGTGCTAGAATCATGGAAGTGAAACCGATTAGGAGACTAAAGACCAGAGGGGAGATGGGATCATCAAATGTTCCCCAGTGAATTCAGAGTTGAGAATCTTCCCCTTAATCCCTTTCCCTCTGTTCAGCCTCCCCCTTCAGGCCTCATCGCTGTCCCTGGGACTACTGTATGCCAAACTGTGAACCTCCCTGTTCCTTCTTCTGTCCCTTTAGTCACCTCTCTAAAAGGTAGCCAAGATGACTTTTCCTAAAGAGCAAACCTGGTCACTTTCTCACTACGGAATGTTTGTTGAATGACTGTATGAGTGAACAAATAATTTCAAGGTATCTATTGTATGTCAGACACCGTGCTAAGTACTGGTGATACAGTATGCATTAGTCAGGAATCTGCCAGTTGCAAGTGACATGAACCCAACTGAAATTAGCTTCAGCCAGGAAATGGAATTTATGGGATTAGGGAGGGCAGCCTTCAGGCATAGCTGGGTTCAGGGCCTTGAGCAATATCACCAAGAACTTGCCTCACTTCCTCCATCTCTTGGTTCTACCTGCTTATGGGTTGGCTCACTCTCTTAGTGATGGCAGTATAGCTGCCAGAAGTACCAAGATTATGGCCTCTGATTTGATGGCCTGAGCTTAGGCCCAACCATCCAAGTAGGGGGTGGACTTGGGGGCGTGTGTGGGTGAACTGCATCTAGCAGCCAAGGTTACGGCGCTGTCCTCCACGTACCTGAGTCAGTTACTCTTTGCCGAACACTTCCCAGGAACTCGAGTAATCAAGACACAGCCTGTCCCTAGAGCTGGCATGAGCATAGTACGTTGAGGATTGTTCCCAAAAGCCTGAAATCTCAGGCCAGCATGTGGATGATTGGACTGGAGCCAAAAAGGGAGATGGTCATGGCTCTTGGCCGTCTTGTGCTGCTACAGCTGCCCAAGGTCAAGCTGAGGCTACCGAGGTGACTGCGATGTGTGCCCCAGACTGGAGCAGAATCTAGCCAGCAATAGCTCTCGGGGTCAGCTCTCCAGGGAAACATTTGGTCTCCTGGCTTTCACTGCATGTGGGCTTCTCCTTGCTATGGCTGGGAGATACAGTTCCCATGAGCAGGCTGGGAATGTCCTTGCTGCCTGAAGTTGCCAAGGAGGAGGCAGATGGCAAGCGGAGAGATTTTTCTAGAACATGAGTCAGGGGCAGAGCGTACAGGTTAAGAGCATCGGCATTGGAGCTATGCTGCCCATTTGCCATTTCTTTTGTTGTGTAATCTTCCTGTACCTTGGTTTTCCCACCTGTAAGATGGGGAGATGATAATAGCCTGTTGCTCAGTAACTTCATGATTATTAGCTATTACTACACGCCAGGTACCATGTTGGGCCCTCATCCGTTAGACCCTTGACAGATACCATCGCATTTAACTTTACCGTTTAATCTTAAGATAAATTCTGTCCTTTCACAGATGATAGCCACAACAACGACAGCACAACAACGATGATCTTATTTATGAGCACTTACCGTGTGCCAGGCACTCCACACACACCACCTCGGTTAGTCCCCACACAGCCCAGAGGGGCCCCATTGTCATAGCCCCATTGTACAGACATGGTAACTGAGACTCAGAGCTATCAAAGTGACCTGCCCAAGATAACTCACACTCAGATTTTGTGGACTCCAAAGCCTGTGCTCTTTCTAAATACCACTGACTGAAACTATTTCTTTAGTGAGAGAGCTCAGAGATATCTGGGACTGACCATTGAAGGGGAGGAGTGGGACTCAGGCATCCCTGTGCGGTCTCATTTTAGAGATACACCTCTGAGGCTGAGAAGCGGGAAGGGACTTGCCCTGGGATCTGCACACTGCAAGCCAGATCTCTTTGTGAGTTTGAACCTGAAGATACCTGCTCTGTCCCTCCCCACCTCACCACTTGCAGCGTGTGCCCCAACACCAAGGGAAGTGCCACCAGGAAGAGCTAGGTGTATGCCCGTAGCAAGCAGTGGGAGACTGTGTCCCCTGCCCTGGTGTTAGGGTGATAGAGGCCAGACAGTCCCTGCTTGCAGCGTCAATGCCAGCATCAGCCATGCTCACTTTCCAAGTCAGATACCAGGGGCAGGCTGCTTCCCTGTCGGTCTGTGTCCATAGTTCTGAGCACAGCCTCTAGCACACAGTAGGGATCCAGTGGCTATTAAAATAATGAATCAATGTTTCTTGATGGACTCTGGTGGGAGGGCCTTTCAGCATGGAGCCTGTAGACCCCCAAATTAGGGCTATGAGACCCAGTGAGTAAAAGCCCAGAACTTCCTAAGTAGGTTAGCAGATTCAAAGCATGGACTGGGTGGGAGCATAGATAATTCCCCAGTTTCACAGGGAAGCTCAGGGTCATCACCCTTTTCTATAGCAGGTTGGGGCAGGGGCCGGTCTCTGTAGAAGCTGGGGCTGGTGTGTCCCGGCTCAGGCTTCCATTACCCTAGACAGCCAAGCGCAGGCCTGGCCTTTTCATTGTCCAGGGGTAATGAAAACCTGAGCAGCTACTGGTGGGGTCTGGGGGTAGTCTTAGTCCATCATACGCTCTGGCATTCCTAGGACCACACCTCTCCTTGGCTTGTGCTGTTTCTGCCATGGCAGCATCCTCCTCCTCCCCAGCTCGGAACAAAATCACAGTGGACTTTGGATCAGGAGCCAGGATAGGGAAGTTCATGAAAGCCTTGGCAGGTACCTTCTTTCTTCGAGGAGGGCATTGCCAAGGCTCGGCCTCCTCCAGGTGTTGTCTGTAGGGGAAAGGTGGGTGGGTTTCATCTGTGCAGGGTTCGTGGTGGAATCTTGGGAACACAAACCTGGGTGTACCAGGCTTAATGCAGTGGGGGCAGTAAAGGAAGATGGTGGAAACCCTGCTTTGGCACAGGCTGCATCAGAGCGGCCCGTCTGGGGTGTCTGTGTTACTTCCTGCTGCTGCCATGAATCCCTAGAGCCTCGTCTGAGCCTTGGGTTCTGCCTGGGGGAGCTGTACCCCAAGACATGAGATGTACACACACTGGATCCCTGCTGACCGTCCCTGGTCCCAGCTCTGGAAGCTGCTGCCAGCCAGCCAGCTTCTCAGTATAGCTGAGGGGCTCGTCTGTTCCATAGGCTGCCTTTGCAGTAGTGCAGGGCAGAGTGGAAGGTGGATTTGGCTTGATGATCTGAAGCTATGCACTTGCTAGTGTGTGACCTTGAGCAGGTTTCCTAATATCTCTATGCTCTGTTTACTCATCTATAAAATGGGGACATTAGACATCATATCTGGTCAGGTTATGAAGACTTAATGAGTTAATAACCAGGAAGTGCTTTGAGCAGAGCTGATACACAGTAAGTGTCAAAGAAGTATTTGGTAAATAAAATGTGTAGATCAGTAAATGGGGCCCAGGCCCTGGGGGCCCAGGTGCCGATCCCTGTGGCCTATGGGGCATTTAGATCTTGCTGCTCCCTAGATCCCAATTTCTCCTATACTGAACAGCATCTTCACTTATGTAGGTCTGAGAAGCATTCGGACGTGATGTAAGGAGCGTGGGACTCGGAGATTGCAGTCTCTGGTCCCAGCCCTGCCACTCAATTGCTGTTTCTTTGGAAAAGTCACTTTCGCTCTCTGGACTGCAGTTTCACTGGCTGTAAATGGAGAATAAGAGTGAAAGATCTCCCAGGATCCTCTGGCTTAGAGAGCCTGGTTGTCAGTGACTACCACATCCTGCCCCAGGCTGTGCACTGCAAGGGCCCAGGCTCCTCTGATTTGTGTCTAGAACTATGGGGAGGCAGAAGGCAGTGGCTGCCTGGGGTCTCCCACTAGATACTCTCCCAGCCTGGCTGAAACCTGTGCCTGAGAGCATTGGCTGCTCTGCCCTTTCCTGATGAACCTTGTGGACTAGAGCATTGATGAATGCATTCTGGATCTGCTTTGGACCCAGCGCCCTGTTCTGGCAGAGCTGCTCTGCCCATCGTGGCACAATGTCTAATTATGGACTCATTAATCTGACTACATGGGTGATGTCTATCTCCCTCACTGGATGCTCAGCCTTGTGAGTTCAGGGCCCAGTCCCCAGGGCCCAGCACAGAGCCTGGCACATAATTAGTGCTCTGGAACTCCCCTCTATTCAGGCTCTCTACCCTAAGTCTTATTCTAAGCACCAGAAATTTCATCTTGGAACCCATCAGCCCCACTGAGAATTAGACATTCCTGTTGGAACTGGCCATCTCTTGAGACTCGCTTTCTTAGTTTCCCAGGACAAGGGTGGGCCCTGCTTCCCAGGAGCCTTTAGGATGACAGCCTTCCAATCTGGAAACTTCCGGCAAGAACTGCCCTGGCTCTGCCTCCAGGGACAAGACGAAGCGCTGATTAGAGTTTGTAACTGCCTGACTTGATAAGGGCTGTTCTGAGGCAACTCTGATTAAGGATTTTTACTTATACCAGCACGCATGCGTATGCTTCTATGTGTGAGGAAGACAGGAATAGAGTCAGCCAGATAGGGGCCAGGAGACAGGCAGAGACTGACATTTGGAGACATTGAGACTAGTAATAGGGAGGGTAGGGGCCGGAGGGACAGCACTTCAGTCCAGGGTGGCCAAGATCAGGTGGGGTGGGAAAGAGGATGGGGCTCTTCCTGCCAACATCTCAGGGTACCTGCCACTCCAGTAGTAAGCATATTCAGGTTGGAGCTGGCTATGGGATGGGCACCCCCCAGCATGAGCCCCAGGCTCAGCCCAAGGTGTGTTGGTTGACATCAGGCAAGCAATTGCAGTGGCCATAGCCAGGGCACCAAACAGCCCTGTACTGATAAAGCGGCTTCCTGCAGTGGTGGGGCAGCGCGGTGGCTAGGAGTGGGGACCCTCAGGTTGGACCGAGTGCTCTTCAGTCCTGGCTCCACAGCCAACTACTTGTGTGACTGTGGGCAACTTTCTCTGCCATCCTCTACCTCAAGTTCTTCATCTATAAATAAAGCAATAATAGTCCCTGCTTGACGTGGTGCTCGTGGGGATTAAATGAATTAATGAAGGCCAAGCTCTCAGAATAGTGCATGGTATGGGATCACTGAATCCTCTGTTAATCCCACGGGTGGGCAGGTCAAGGGTTGTCAGTCCCAATTTACAGTTGAGGAAACCAAGGGTCAGAGTGAGCAGGGACTTGCTCAGTGAACCCAGCCAGCTAGTGCTGCAGCTAGAGCTAGAATTGGGGACCTTCACCTCCCAATCCCGTGCTCTTTTCTCTGCCTCCCCATGGTCCCTCTGTTCGAGATGTCTCCTTGACTTGTGGCCCTCACTCTTGGGCTGTTGTAATGTGCCATCAGAGGAAGCCCCAAGCTCTGTCTATCTCCGATCCCCCAGAGTTTGGTGCACACAAAAGCGCTAAATAAAAGCGTGTGTCCGGCTGCACTGGCTGGGGCTGCTGGGAGGTGACTTGAAGCAGCCACTCCCCCCCCCTCGGGCAGTGGCATTCTCAGAGTCAGCCTGTGTTGGCTGCAGGACCCTGAGTTGAATTGCAGCCACCCACTGAGATGAGAGCAGCTTGGGCGTGGGGGTGTGGTGGGGGAAGCCTCAGTGATTGGCTCTGTCCTGCCAGAGCGGTGGCCAGTGGCTTTGTGTTGCCCCCGCAGGGGGAGCCCTTAGGATGTGAGTGGGGTGCAGCCGGCTTGGGATCCCAGTGCCAGAGAGTGCCGCTGCGAGTGATGGATGCCTCTGCCTCTAGAGCCGCACTTCAGGGGCCAGCCTGGGTCCTGAGGAGGGGCGGCAGGGGAGCCAGAGCCCACGAGTGTGAAGGTATAACCCAGGAGCTGGCCGGGCCCCTCGAAGGCTGAAGGACCAGCTGGCTGAGGACTCTTTCTCAAGACATCTCAGACTCCTTGGATGAAAGTGGCTTGGGAAATCACAGAGTTTTCTATTTGATGGAAGAAAGAAATTCAGCCTCTCTCCAGAGTGGCAGCCGCCGCTGGCTGGACAGGGTGTGTGTTTGGGAAGGGCGCTGGAGGAGGAGGAGGAAGAGGAGGAAGAGGAGGAGGGCAAGGAGGAAGAGGAGGAGGGACGGGTGATGCAAGGGTTTTGAAAATGCTACCTAGATGTGGGAGGTGGAACCTGGTCATTTGGTTCTGCTTTTCCCAGCAGGTATCGCTCCCCTGGGGAACTTGGGTAAGTCCATAAATAGCTCTGCTGACACAAAGGAGCTCTGTCTGGGAAGGCAGCCGCTTGACACGGCCGCCAGGAGCTGCCACCAACACGGCTACCCGCCCGCCCGCCGGTCCGCCTGCAGGAGGAGCTGGGCAGAGACCCGGGCGGGCGGGCTGGCAGAAGCGGCAGCCCCGAGTCGCCTGGCTCCCTGCCGGAGTGTGCTGGGTAGGTGCCTCCGAGACAGGGTGTGTGTTTGGTGGGCGAGTGGGTGGGGGGCTCTGGTCCAGGCCACCCCATGCCCCTGTTTCTATTGTTTCTTCCCCAGGGCAGCCATTGATGGGTATGTTGTAACCCAACTGTGTGTTCTGCTCTGAGATAGCTCTGTGTGTGTGTGTGTGTGTGTGTGTGTGTGTGTGTGTGTGTGTGTGTGTGTGAGGGCCATGCTTCCACTGTGTATTGCCTTCCACTTTCAGGCTGGTCAGCCAGCATTTCCTTCTGGGAGAAAGGAATGTTTAGTGACTAGGAGTGGGGACACTGCCTGGGGAGGGAGCGCTCCGCTTGTGGTGTTGGTGATCGTGTAAGGGATGCTGACTGCACACCAGGCACCACGGATGGCTGCTCTTGCCTAGTTCCATGTCAGGGGAGGAGGTGGGTCTCAGGGGCTTGTCCCTGGGGAGTGTTGCCTCTGATCCCCTGAGACTTGCTAAAATGTCCACTGGAAGCACAGCAGGGATGCTCTGTCTCCCGAGCCCTTTGGGAAAGGTGTCGCACCTGCTTCCCAGGCTCCAGTTGAGACCCGTAAGGAAGAAGGTAATGGTTAGGGACCTGCTCAGCCCACAGTGCCACTGTAAACAGGCAGAGGCCAATTCTTTTCTCAACTTGGAGGCCCTATGTTTCTACTCTTGTCCTGAGGTGTCCAGGAAGAGTCCTTGTACCTGGGACCTCAGGGCTGAGGAAGAGCCTCGGTCCAGAGAGGGGAGGAGCATGTCCAGGTTCACACAGCAAGTCTATGTCCACATCTACCTCCTGGAACAGTGAGGACAGGATATGTGGGTGCCATTACCCCAACCTGAGCTATGTAATTCAGCTGTGAATCTGGCTCTCCTGGCTTGAGATGCCTCGCTCAGTACGGGGCCATTAGGCCCCCCACTGAAAACTTTCCACATCCTGCTGCCCTCAGGCCCTATGGCTGGGGGCTATCAGGTTCTGTTCTCAAGATAGTTTGAGTGGGTGTATCTCCTGGAAGGAAGGAGCTGCAGTGCCTGCCCCACCAATGCCCGCAGGATCCCAGCCAGGGCACTGCGGCCATAGTCAAAGTTTCCACCAGGGCCCTGGGAGTCCTCCATGCCCAGCCAAGGGATACCTCCCCTCTTGCCCAGCCCTAGCACATGGCATGGCTGAGCCCAGGGCGGACCCTTCAGGGAGCCAAGCTCTACAGCAGGGCTCGCTCCAGGCCCAGCCTGGCATCTGAAGCAGCAGGAAAATGGTGAAGATGGAGGCGGCTGAGGCGAGCACCCTGTTGGGAAGTCTCTGGGGCTTTGATGGGGCTTCTGATTATGAGTACCTGGTATCAAGGAAACCACCCCACTCCCAGCTTTCTTACTTTTGCACATGTTTCTGCTCTGTGGAAAGCTCTTCTCTTCTCTCCTCTCTAGGTCTTAATCCCACCCAGACTGTCACAGCTGGGGCAATTACTCCAGTTGCAATGTCTGTCCATTGGTGGTGGCCCCCACACGGTGGTTGCTTCATGTCCTATTTATGTGGGATCTGGGGCTCAGGACATGGGAGGAAAGGGCTAGGATAGATTTTACTTGGGGATAAGCACTGATGTCCAAATCAGCTCTCTACCCATCTCCTACCTCTGCCTGGCAGAAAGTGGGCATGACTAACTTGAGGGCCTGGCAAGGAATCCCTTTGGAGCAGCCACTCTCTTGCCCCGGGAGCAGTGGCAGTGGCATGCTCAGAGTCAGCCTGTGTTGGCTGCAGGACCCTGAGTTGAATTGCAGCCACCCACTGGGATGAGAGCAGCTTGGGCGTGGGGATGTGGTGGGGAAGCCTCAGTGATTGACTCTGCTGACACATGTCAGTGTTGCTTCCACAGGACCAAGGGGTTGGAGGATGGAATTGACAGGAAGTGAAGCAGGGAGACTCTTGGCTTCAGCTTGGATGAGGCCAGAGAGAGAGCCCTCCCAGGGTTCGTGCTGGGCTGGCATGGTGTTCACACTGTGGCCTGGGCCATGGAGGGTGGAAGGGGCAGCCCTGGCTGATCTGAATGCAATGCTCATGGTCCTTTGCACAGACTGCAGTGGCTTGGAGCACAGTTTGGGCCTCCTTCAGATGGTGCCAACCAAGGAGGTGGATCTGGGGGTGGCCAGTGGTCTCTCTGGCTCCCCCAGAAGAGGCACAGCTGAGGATAGGAGTGCCCATGCCCAGCTGGATTTCTGGAAATCCTTAGAACTTTTTCTAGTTGATCTCCAAGGCCCTGGAGATGGCTGAGTCTGTTTGCCTCTGGACATGGTAGGGGACTGAGGCAGGGGAGCAAGGACTTGCTTGAAACTTCGAGCTTGCTTGTAACTATATGCGACTCAGCAGCACAGTGCGGATAAGACCCAGGTCTCTGGCTCCCCAGCTCAGGTCTCTCCCTGTCACAGCAACTGGATGACTCAGAGTACCTGGCTTTCGTCTTGGTTCTCCTTTTTTCTTTGGACTCCCCGGTGACACGTTCCTTTCTAGGATCTCTGGGCTTACTGGCAAGAGCCCGGCTCTCCTCTGAAAAGGCAGCGTGTGCAGTAGAGAAAGCCTTTGGCCAATAGGCTGGAGACTGAGGCACGTTCTAGTCCCTGCCCCATGGAGGATCTCAGGCAAATACGTTTTTTTCCCCTCTGGTTCAATTTCCCCTTTGGAGCAACCAGGGACTGGACAGCTATTGCCGAGCCCCTTCCAGCCATCGGTTTCTTTGATTCTCTGCAGACCGTTTCCTCTTCTTGGGTTCCGAGAATCATTGGTCAAGGCCAAGGTCTGGCTCAGCAGGGAAGCAGCCTTCAACCTGTTACACAGGCACTTCTCATGCAAGCTGGAGCTGGGGCTGAGGCTGGGATGTTTGTTGTTGTTTGTGGAGCCAGGCTGTTTCCAAGATGTCATTGCTCAGGGAAAGCCATCATTCCTCCCAGGGATAAACAAGGCTGCTTAGGGCTCAGCCCGCCCAGCCCAGAGAGGCTGGAGCCACTCACAGCAGGCCAGCCAGGCTCAACCCCAGGGAGCCGCCAACTTCCCTTGTACAACCAGCTGCACCGAAGCATCAAGATCGGGTTGGCGGTGGGGCAGGATTGGGGAGAGGGGTGCTGGGGCCATGAAACACTTGTGAGAGCAAAGCTTCCAGGCATGGAGGAGAGGTGAAGGGGTCCCAGGTTACCCTCTTCCTCTGGCAATGGACCTGGGTCATCACTCCAGATATGTGGATAGCTGCCAGGTGTGTTCTCTGCTCCAGATGGCCAGGGTTCTCCCCTCACCCTGCCTGCCATGGGCTGGCCTGCTTGCACCTGGCACTGTGGCTCAGGCTGCAGCTGGAGAACTGTCAGTGGCTCCCAACATAGAAAGGCAGCAGGGTTGCAGTAAGTAATTTGGAACTGGGCATGCTTTCCTCCATGTAGGTAGGGCCCTCCGTGGTATCCTCCTTACCTCTTGGTAGGGCTAGCCTCGGGCTAAGTGTAGAACTCGGGCACTTGGGGGAGAGAGGCAGAGAAGAGCTGAGCAGAGCCTCTGGGAGCCAAATGGCTGGCTGTAACCTTGAGAAAAGGCTGGAGGCAGCCAGGGGGACAGACCATAGGGGGGAAGGTGGCATGGTCCTGCCACTCCACACCTCAAGGGTTGGAACTGATGTCCGTCTGGGATATGAAAAACTTCACTGCTCTGACCTCAGTTAATGAAGTTCCTAGTTGATCCAAAGAGCTTCTCTGTACTTGTCTCTCTCTGTCTGCCTCCCTCCCTCCCTCACTTCCTTCCTTCCACATGTGTTTAATATCTACTGTGTAGCATGCATTGGCGAGTACTGGAGGTATAGACATAAAAGACCCAATATTTAATCTAGTGCCCGGACAGGCATGTAATGGATAGTAACAACACAGCTTTGATGGGGAGGCTTGGGGAAGGAGCTGTGGGAACCCTGGGGAAGCTTTGAATCCAACTTGAGAGCCTCAGTGAAGCTTCCTGTAGGAGATGAGGCTCTATCTGGTTGCATAGATACTTGTCCATCGAAGGAGCAGGTCACCATCCTGGTCTGTCCACCCCTCTGAGGTGTACATATGATTCCTGCCTGGCCATAGAAATCACCCGTGTGTATCCAGCCACATGTAATGTCTTATCCCGGGGAGGCTGTATGATGTGTTGCATGTAAATGCGTGGGCTCTGGGTTTGAGGCAGACTCTCCCACCTCACAGTTGCATGCCCTTGGCCAAGACACTGAACATCTCCATGCCTCCACTTCCTCAGGCAATGGCCCAAGCCCATCGGGGTTACACGAGATGATGCGTATACCTGGAATGCTTCGTGCACACTGACATGGCATCGTGCTAGCAGCGAGAGTGCACTAGCACCTTACTTAATGGTGGCTGTTATTGAATGAGATGGTGTGGGTGAAGTGAGGCTCTTGGCACGGGGTCTGGCACAGAGTGGGCATTCAGTACACGGGAGGTGGTGCAGCAGCTTTCAGTAGAGGGGTAGTCAGTTGGAATGTGCGTCAGAGACATGTACAAATGAAAGGGGCTCACGGAGGAAGGAGCGACCGCCTCAACCCAGGGGGCAGGGGAGACACTGGAATGAAGGCTTTTGTCCGTTTTTAAAATAAACCTGTAAGTTGAAGTATAACTAATGTACATACAGAAAGATGAGAAGAATATAGCCTATGAATTTTCACAAAGTGGGCACACCCTCCAGGTCAAGAAATAGAACCTTCTAGTACCCCAAGAAACCCCTTCTTGTGTCCCCTTTCAGTCACTACTGCCTCAGGGGTAACTCCTTTCCTGACTTCTCTCATTGATTAGCGTTGCCTGTTTTTGAACTTTGTACACATGGAACCATTGATATGTGCTCTTCGATGCTGACTTCTTTCAATCAGCATTCCAGTGGCAAGATTCGTTCATGTTATTATATGAAGTTTTATTTTATTCATCCTCCTGCCTGTATAGTATTTCATTGTGTGGATATACCACAGTTTATCCATTCTACTATTGATGGATATTTGAGTTGTTGCCAGTTGGAGGTTATAATGAATAGTGCTGCCATGAATATTCTTGCACGTGTCTTTTGATGCACTAGATATACTTTTCTGTTGGGTAAATACCTAAGTTTGCAATTGCTGAGTCATAAAATTGTGTATAAGTAGCTTTAGTAGATACCATCATATAATTTTCCAAAGTGTGCCACCAGTACACCCTCCTGTTGCTCCACAGTCCTTACCAACATTACCGATATTAGATATGGTGATATCTAATTGTGGTTTTCATTTTCATTTCCTCGATGACTAATGAGGTCCAGTGCCTTTTTATATGTTGATTGGCCATTTGGATAAGCTTTTTATGGCTGTTCAAGTCTTTCTCCCAGTTTTTTATTGGATCGTCTGCTCTTTTTCTTATTGATTTGTGGGAGCTTAAAAATATTCTGGATAGCGTTCGTTGGATACACACTTCAAATATCTCCTCTCACTCTGTGGCTTTTATTCTCACTCTGTGGCTTTTATTCTCACTCTTTTAAAGGTATCTTTTGAAGAAAGTCTTAATATAATGAAGTGGAACTTGTCAGGCATGTTCTTTATAGAGAATGCTTTTTGAATCCTGTTTCTTTGCCTATTACAAAGTTACGGATATATTCTCTGTTATCTTCTAAAAACTTAATTGTTTATTTTTCATATTTAGATCTAAAACCCACTTGAAATAGATTCTCATGCGTGGTGTGATATAGAAGTCGACACTCCTTTTCTATGAGTGGATATCCAGTTTATTTAAAAGGTCATTCGTTCTCACTTTCGGGCACTATCATCTTTGCCAGCAGTCAAGGGCAATACATGTGTATATGAAATGAGTTCTGAAGGATGAATATTAGTTTACCAGATAGACAAGGGTGGGCAGGGTGTTCTAGGTAGGAAGTACAGTAAGCACAGGTTTAGAGGTGCCCGAGAGTAGAGTGTGTTTGGGGAAATACAAATATAGATGACCTTTGAACAACATGGGGGTTAGGGGCGCTGACCCTTTGCACAGTTGAAAATCCATGTATAACTTTTGACTCCACCAAAACTTAACTGCTAATAGCCTCCTGTTGACTGGAAATCTTACCAATAATGCAAAGTCAATAACACATATTTTGTATGTTATATATATTATATACTGTATTCTTACAGTAAAGTAAGCTGGAGAAAAGAAAATGTTATTAAGAAAATCATAAGGCAGAGAAAATACATTTATAGTATTTATTGAAAAAAAAATTGCATATGAATGGACCTGCACAGTTAAAACCCATGTTGTGCGGGGCAACTGCAGTTCAGACTGGCTGGAGGGGAGAGATGAGAAACGGTATGGCAGAGAGGTCAGTCAGCAGGGGCAGAACAGGCAGCATAAGGAGCTGGGACTCTCTCAGAGGGATGGAGGGGTTTTAAGCAGAAGAGGAGTATAGTCATGTTCGTGTGAGGGACATGAGAGAAAGTCCCATGACAGAAGGATGATGGGAGGACGAGTTTGGAGCAAACTGTGAACCCAGCCAAATCTAGCCTCTACATCACCCCTCAGCAGAGACAGAGCGTGTCTGCTTCAGGGCGGCAGTGGTACAGGCAGTCGCGTGCCTAGGGCCACGGAGAATGACCTTCGGCTACAGGGTTGTCCCTGAGTCCACTGGCCAGATGTCCACTCCAGTGTCCTCAAGAGGAAGAGCCTCCTTTCCCCCTCAAGTGCCCCAAAGGAGGAGATATTTAGGAACTGGGGCAGACAGACAAGGCCAGGGGGTCTCTGGAGATGAGGTGCTTTCTGCTTTCCTGCCATCGATGCACATACAAGGAGAGCTGGCCACACCTTGGGCCCTGTGATCTGACTCCTCCGGGCTGGCTGAGATTCAGAACTGGACAAATTCCCTCTGGAAGAGTGTGGCCCAGAGAGGACAGTAACTTGACCCAGGCCACATTGTAAGCCAGCCTGACCTGGCCTAGTGGAAGCCGAGTCCCTCCAGGGCCTTTGGTAGAGGCCTTGGTTTCTTCCCCAAAAAGTGCAGATAATGGTGCTTCCGCCCTCAGACTGTTGTAAGGGTCAGAGTGAGTCAGGTGCCCTCTCCCAGAGTGGGATGCAGGGGAGGATGCTGATGATGTTGATGATGATGATAAGAGTGATAATTATGATTGCAGAAATCGTGACTGTTTATTGAGCGCCTACTGTGTACCAGGCCCCTTTATGTGGATTGTCTCCCAACCACACTGTGATGTGGATACTTGATACTTGTATCACCACTTTACAGATAAGGAAAAAGCCTTGATGAGGTTAAGCAGCCTGGCCAAAAGCACTGAGTTAGGAGGTGGCAGAGCCAGGATTGGAACCCAGATTTGTCTGTCTCCAGACCCCAGTTTTTCACCAGCAATAGGTTCTCCTCCCCCACTCCGGCTCTGAAGGTGCTCCCTGTTCTCTGAGCTGTTGCTCCGAGTTGAGCCGTGGATTTCGGTGCCCACCATGAGGGAGAGTCAGGCAGTGCAGAGGAAGGGCACAGTGGGCTGAGCGCGCGTGCACCAGGCCCTGCCTCCTGCCCCACCGTAGCCCTATGAGGCTAGCGTCACATTGATTCAGCCACACAGTTAAGAGTCAGCCCCAGGCCTGCCTGATTCCACATCCTGGGCTCATGACCGCAGTGCTGTCTGTGCCCTTCCCTGGGGTCCTCCTAGCTTGGCAGAGCTTTTTTTGTGTGACCAACCTAGTCTAGATATCACAGAGAGGCCACACATTTCTAGCTCTGCCAGTAAAGTGGTCCTGGGAGGGAGAGAATTTGGGAGGATCATCAGGTGTATGGAGTTTTTTTACCACCCCTTCCCCATCCAGGTGAGTTGGACATCTGCCCCCCCTCAATCTCTACCAATTTGGGGTAAGAGCAGGACCCCTGCATCTGGTACTGCTCACCATGCCTAGCATAGTGCCTGGCCCAGGTGTGTGCTTGGTAAAGTCTTTGGAAGGAAGAGAGGGAGGGAGGGCAAGAGGAAAAGCAGTGAGGGCGGCAGGAAAGGAGATCATGGGGTAGTAGAAAGAGCAGAGCTTTGGAGCCAGGCAGACCATGGTTTTAATTCTGACGCCTCTACTTACTCCTTTTTGATCTTGCACAAGTCATTTAACCTCTCTGAGCCCCGGTTTTCTTATTTGCAAAATGGGCCATTGATATGGACTTCACGAAGCTGCTGGAAGTGAGAGAGTATATCTAAAGCAACTGTCACAGTACCTGGTGTCTAGTAGATGCTCAATTAATGGTCTCTCTTTCCCTCTTCCCCTATCTTTTTCGCCATTTCCCCACCACCACCTCTAGCTCCATCTTCCCTATCTTTACAGCACCAAGTTCACGCGGCTTTAAGGGCAAAGTCCGAATTCCTTAATATATCCATGCTTCTGCTCCATGGAACCACCTACGCGTCTTTGAATGTTCCATGCTATCTCTGGCTTCAGCCTGGATATCTTCCCTCATCCCTTTCCCCATTACCTCCTCCAAGAGCCATCGCGGTCTTTCCTGCTGCCTCTGTGCTTCCATAGCCCCCTAGGGCGGTGGTGGGTGGGTGGGAGATGCCTTGGCCCTTGACCTGGTTCTACCTAGTGCCTTCAGTGAAGGGAATGTGTCTTGCCACTG
>NW_011888842.1:360326-377684 GCF_000151845.1 Pteropus vampyrus
AGGGTCAGATTTGCACATAGACGTCTCCCCTGGCACCGTGCAGAGAGATTTAGATGGCTGCTGGGAGGTCGGCATGAATCCCGGTGGGAGATGATGGTTGTCTGGAGGGAGGTGGTGGTAGTGAAGATGGAGAGAGTGGAAAAATTATTATTTTTTTTAAAATAATCTTTATTTTTTAGAGCAGTTTCAGGGATTGAGAGGAAAGTACAGAGAGTTCCCGTATGCTCCTTGGCCCCACACATGCATAACCTCTTTCAGTGGAATGATTCTTAAGCTTTTACGAGGGACGATTGGGAGGATTTGGTGATTGGCCAGCAGGGGAGAAGGGAAGGGAAAGGGAAGGAGAATGATACTCAGGTCCTCGGCTTGGGCAGCTGGTGGTGGCATCATTGATACAGAGACTCTGAGAGGAGGAAGGGCCTTCGCGGAAGACCACACGTTCAGTTTGGGCACGTTGAGTTGGGGGCAGCGACGGGATATCCAGAGGGAGGTCTCCATCTCTGTGGCTGGTTAGCACCCTATCCGTTCCACCAGGTGCTAACCTTCCTGGCTCAGGGCTTTTGCGTCTGCTGTTTCCTCCCGGCCCAGTGAGCGGATTTCAGCCTGGGTGTCGTTCCTCGGGGTGGCCTTTGCCACACGCCCCTTTCTTCTCTCTCACAGTACCTGATGGTTTTCCTTCATGTGATGATCACAGTTCGTGTGCATTACACGTTCCTGTGGGCGACAGCTTGGTTCATGTCAGTCCTTCCTCTCCAGCCCGTAAGCTCTCCAGGGCAGGGATTGTCTTACTCATTCCTCTGTGTGTGCACCTTGCCTAGAACACTGTTTGGGAGCAGCACTGTCCCACGAGAGCTTGACGAATACCTGCTGATGGGACCGGTCTCAGGCGGCAGGTCCGGGCTGGCAGCGAGGACTGGGTGTTGTCAGTGGGCAGATGGTGCAGCTGGTGATTGTAGCCTGGGGAGTGGACGGGTGCCTGAGAAAGCATGCAGGACTGAAACGACAGGGGATGGGTTCCAATGAACAGGCAGTGACGGAGTGGAGAAGGGGTCATCGGATCGCTCAGAAGAAATCCAGGGAGAGCGATAGCGATGTCAAAGCTAAGATACACTGTGGTGGTCGTGGCTGCCATTTTATGGAGAGCTTCGTGTGCCAGCGCGGTGACGACTGGGTGTACGTCAGCCCAGTCACTCCTACCACAATACTGTGAGGAGCTATACTAATCCCGTGTTATGGCTGAGGAAACTGAGGCCCAGAGGGGTTACACCCGAGGTCACCCAGCCAGTAAGTGTGAAGTCAGGATGAGTACCCAGAGCTGGCAGCCTGACGCAGGGTGCGGCTCCAGCCTCTGGATGTCAAGAAGCCAGGCCGAAGGAGCTTTGTCAACACTAAGATGGGGGTGCCTAGGGTCAGCTGAGCAGCTGAGGTTCCTGGAAGCCAGCATTGAGCCACGGACGTAGAAACCAGACCCAGAGCATGCCAAACTTGAAGGAGCAACCCATCTCAAAAGTCAAGCCGAGAGGCCAAATGCTGGGCTGGAATCCTAATAGCCCCTTCCTTTCTCCAAGGATTTCCAGTTCACAGAGCACTTTTCTGTCCTTTCTCAGACTTAATCCCCTTAGCTCTCTGGGACAGCGGTCAGGAGGCCTCCTCACCCCATTTTATGGCAGGGAAAACCAGAAGCGCTGGCCTGGGAAATGATGGAGTGGGGATTCCAGCCCGGGTCTTCTGGCTTAATGTCCAGTGCTCTTTCTGTGACATCCTAGCTGTGTAAGAGCCACCCTGAGATGGAGGCAAACCCCAGTTCACACCCCCTTCAGGCCTCGTGCAGGAAGTGGTTTTGAGGGCATATACGGAGCCGGGCATGTGTGGTAGATATGATGAATCATCTCAGAGTGAGAGCTGCAGGTTGATTCTGGGGTCAGCTGACTAGGCTCCACATTTAGTAGCTGTGTGACATTGGTTAGGTCACTTCTAGCAGCCCACTGCCACTCTCAACCCCAAAAGCAGGTGGGGGTCTGGGGCTGATGAGACAGAGCTGGTGTGAGTAGGCACTCTGGTGTCATACTTGCCACCCTTCCCCAGCCTGTTCCGAGCCCTGGATTGGATTGGGGAAAGGATTTGATTAGATCCTAAACAGCAGCTCCATTTAGAGGGCCTGGTTCATTTCCTGTGTGCTTCTAGTAGGCGAGACATGGACAGAATTAACCCCGGTCCAGCCAAGCCGAAGAAGTGATGGATGGGACAGACTCTCCGCAGGAGGGGGCAGCCACACCGGTGACTCTAGATCCAAGGCCCTGGGCGAGCAGGCTGGTCTTTCTGGGGTGCCTTGGCTGGATTCTTGTTACCCCAATCAGTTGCAATGGCTGCCTCCTGGGTATCCCCAGCCGCCTGTTCTTCATCAGAGCATTCACCACACTTGTTAAAAACAATTGTCTAAACTCTGCTTTTTTTCTGCTCAGCTGAGGGCAAGGATTATGTCTCACTTGTCCTCGGCTATCCCCCAGGGCCTCACTCAGTGCCTGGAGAATGAATAAACACATGTATGTACGCATGCATGCATGTCCCAGTCCCCCCCCACCCCCCGCTCATACCGTCCCGAGCAGTTGTCATGTAACATGGCTCTGTAAATGTCATTCCTTTGCTCACAGGACAATTCTATGCCTAGCATCTGTTGTGTGACATAGTCTCATCTTTGTCTCTTCTGTGCTAATTCTCTCACATGCCACCCCTCCAACCAGACTTCTGAGGTTTCCTGCATTTGCTCCACAGGTCCTCCCCTTCCCCCCGCCCCGCAACGCTCCTACCCCAGTTCTTACAGGGGGAACTCCAGCCTGACCAAACCTGCCTGAGCAGCCTGTCCAGGAGCACAGGACAGAACCAATGAATCCTGGTCCTTGTTTGTTAGCGTCTACTTGTGTGCGATGGGCCCAGGTTTGGTAGTGCTCAGCCTGCTCCCCCTCCCTCTATACCCTTGGGGTCCCCAAACACTTGTGCATAAGGGAGCAGGGAGAGACCCTTGGCCAAGAGATATGACTTCTAATACTGAATCACCCTCCGATTTCTTAGGTAATTCCCTTAGCCTCTGGGACCTCAGTTTCCCCATCTCGATAATAAGACTAGACTGATAATAGCCACAATTTCATCAAATGCATCTCCTGGGCCAGGCCCTGTGGGGACTCACTCCTGTGAGTCCAGTGTGATATCATGGCTCTGTATCTCCGAGAGGTTGGGAGGCTCAGCCAGAGTTGCCCAGCTGGAAAGTGACACCACAAGGGGCAAAGCCAAATTCTGACTCTGACGTCCGAGCACCAAACGGCTGGGCCCTCTGAGAGCCCTGCAGTCCTTGGCGGTTTCTCAGCTGCCCCAGGCAGGGGCCCTCTGGGGACAGAGGCACTTCCCCTCCCTGCTTTGTTTGGTTTGGCCTCAGTTTAGGGCGAGACTGGCAGAGGCAGGCTGACTTGCATTTCTGGTTTTGGGTCTGTTGCTGCACTTTCCCGAAGGGTGGGCGGGCTCAGACAGGCAGCAGTCACAGTTGGGACAGGCCTGGGCCCCACCCTCACCTCCCAGGAAAGGGGAAATGCATGGGGTCCCCTCTTGGGGCCACTCCGTGCCATGCCCTGAGGGCACCAGTTGCTGTTTCCTTCCGTTGGTCCGTTCAGGTGGGGGTGAGCGAACGCAGGGCACCAGGGAGCTGGCTCAGCAGCTTGTTTTTCTTGATGGAGAACGCTCCCTGGCGGGTGGGGCCAAGGGCAGGGATCTGGGCCGCTCTGGGGACTGAAATCAGAAATAGGCTTGTGAAGAAGGAAAGAAAGTCCTGCGGCTCAAGGCTCTAACCCCAGCCCCTCTGATGTGTGCCTTTGGGCAGGTCCCTAGGTCACCATCCAGGCTGGGACAGCCATCTTCCTGTCAGTTCAGTGGAGGGTCTGTCTGTCCTGGGAGCAGCCTGATGAGGTGATGTATAGCCGTTAGTTTCCAGATGAGATTTCTGCATTGGGAGGCCTGGTATCACAGTCGTCAACTTTGATTCTGGGTGTCCAGCTGAGTTTACGTCTAGGGGTCTGTGAGAAAGGTGTGCCACTGTTTGAGGTCTGCGCTCTCAGCATTTCCCTCTAGATCCATTCTTTAAGTCACCACCATCGTCCCATTGAAAGCTTTATACTTTCTGTGGTATGTTCTCCTGGTTGTCACTTGGGCACGTTGGTTGTTTCATTGACTAGGTGGGGACCTTGGGGCGCAGGGGGGTTTCGTGACTGCCTCTGCCTGGTCCTCCCGTGTGAGTCCAGGTTGGCACCTGCCCCTTTATGGGCTCAGCCTCCCCATCTGTGCAATGGGGACTCGAGATGACTGATGTTTCAGAATCTGAGGCTGTGAGGTCCGAGGGCTCCTGGGTGGTGTCATCTCCCAGCTGCAGGTGAGATTTCCAGGGCAGGGAGTCGCATGGGCTGAGTGGGTAGCTGTCTTTGGCTGTGCCTAGTAACCGGGCCCTGGCATCATCCTAGAGTCCTCTGAGGCTTCCCCTTCCTTGCTCAGCCACCCTCTCTGCTGAGGAGGTGGGGACTTTCACTTTCATGCTCCTAGGCGGTGGCTCTTACCCACACTGTGCTTTCACATCCGCTCTGGTGCTCCCAGATGCCAGTGTGACCCATGACACGTGTGTGTGGCACTCTGCAGCTGCCCTGAGCCATGGCTGGCTGCTTACTCCCAGATGTGAGGTCTGGCTGGGGCTTCGCTGGCATAGACTCCTGAGGGCTAAACGGGTTTCTCAGCTTCCGGCCGAGGCTTTTAGTCTCTGGGTAGCTGTGCAGTAGTGGATAAGTCATGGCCCTTTGGCTCGGCTTTCTCATCTGTCAAATGGACATTAAGAGTCTCTACAGCAAGAGCTCTTAACCTATGTTCTGGGGGCATGTGCTCCTGAAATTCTTGGCGTGTGTGTGTGTGTCTGTGTGTGTGTCTGTGTGTGTGTCTGTGTGTCTGTGTGTGTGTGTGTGTCTGTGTGTGTGTGTCTGTGTATGTATGCACACACATTCTCATGTGTCTGTACAGTTCCTGGGTGTATGTAGTGTCTTTTTCATTAGTTCTAGTTGGTTATGGTCTCTTCATGGACGAAACCTGAGCTCTAAATAGTTCTAGCAACAATAAGTCCTTGACTCTGATGAGAGGCCCAGGCCAGGCCCGAGACCTGCTTCCTCTGTGTGGCTGTGGCTCTGTGGACACTCCTGACCTTTGCTGAGCCCCGGTCTTCATGAGATGTATCTGCTTTTCAGACTTCATCAAGGGCACTATTCTTCCCTTTGCAAATGAAACGTGTAGGAACCCGGCAAAAACTCTGAGGGTTCTAAGGGTTATGTGCGAGACAGAAAAATGCTTTCTTTATTGTGTGTGGAACTTTTGAGGTTCCTCCAAACATAGTTTAAAAGTCACTGGGTGGATGATCCCTCAACGAGATTCCATGTGTCTGTGACATCCGTTTAGTCCAGATGTGGGCAATATTTTGAAGTTACGGTTTCATTCCAGTTTACTAGTTTCAAAACAATACTTAAACGTTGAGAGCAAATTCTTATTTGAATGACTCACTAGGAATTAAAAAAAACAACAACTTTGGTTCAGGTACAAGATATCTTTTGGCTGGTTCTAAGATTCTCCTTCTTAGTGATTGCTCTGGCTTAGGGCTTGGTTTGGTTCTGGTCCATGAAGGCAGAAACTTCCTGGTCCTCTTTTACTGGTAGAGGTGACCTACAGAAGGACCATGACACTTGTCTTAGAGGGCCATTGGGAAGATTATGTAATAATCAGGGTTTAATCTGGCATTGCCCTAGTGTACAGTAGCAGCCCGATAATGGTGGTTTCCTCTCCCTCTTCTCCCTTAAATGACCAACCATGTTTGTGATGGGGCAGAAGTTTCAAGCAAAGAGATGAGGCTGGGACCCTTTATATAGCTAAGCCAAAGGGGCTTTAGATTTCCATCGGGTGCTTTGCCTTTCAGACTGTGGGGTGCAGGGTTCAGGCTGTGGGGTTCAGGCCACGTCTGATTTTGTTTCAGCCTGTGTAACGTCGGCTGGTGCACAGTACCTAGCATCTCACAGCCTCCTCTTCTGAACTTTTTTTGTTTTCTCTTTGTTTTCCAGATGTTTGAGTCAGAAGGAAATGAGAAGACGGAGATGCCCTTGGAGGAAGGGAAGGGGCCAGGTGCTGAGGACCCGCCACCCAGCAAGGACCCCTCTCCTGGCCAGGAGCCTCCTCCAGGACAAGATCTGCCACCCAACAAGGACCCCTCTTCTCTCCCGGAACCTTCCCCTGGCCAAGAATCTCCATCCAGCAAAGACTCACCTTCCTCTAAGGAACCGCTTCCAGGCCGAGAACTCTCCCCAAGCAAGGACTCCCCATCAAGCCAGGAACCCCCTGCATCCCCAGCCCTCCCTCCCTCCCAGGACCTTCCTGCTAGGCAAGAACCCCCTCCAAGCCAAGACCTCCCTGCCACCCAGGACCCCGCTGCCCAGGACCTTCCGCCATGTCAAGACTTGCCCCCCAGCCAGGCCCCGCTGCCAGCTGAGCCCCTTGCTGAAGAGACCACAAGCTCTGGGGACCCACCAGCAGCCACTGGGGACCTGCCTGTGGCCTCCAGGCCGACCTTTGTGATCCCCGAGGTCCGGCTAGATAGTGCCTACAGCCAGGTGGCAGGGGCGGGCGGGGGTAGTTCAGGCGATGAGGGGGATGCGGAAGAGGCTGAGGAGGGAGATGAGGGGGACGAGGGGGAGGAAGATGAGGACGAAGACACAAGTGATGACAACTATGGAGAGCGCGGCGAGGCCAAGCGCAGCAGCATGATCGAGACAGGCCAGGGCGCGGAGGGCGGCCTCTCGCTTCGCGTGCAGAACTCGCTGCGGCGCCGGACACACAGCGAGGGCAGCCTGCTGCAGGAGCCCCGCGGGCCCTGCTTCGCCTCCGACACCACCCTGCACTGCTCCGATGGGGAGGGTGCCACGTCCCCTTGGCCCATGCCTTCACCCCGCACCCTCAAGAAGGAGCTGGGCCGCAATGGCGGCTCCATGCACCACCTTTCCCTCTTCTTCACGGGCCACAGGAAGGTAAGAAGGCCAAGGGCGCAGGGGTGGTACGTGCATGAGATGCCGGAGTGGGGATGGGCGCAGGAGCCACAGGGAAGAAGCGGTCATTTTATCTCCTGTTCTCTTCTAAGCCTTTTAATGGGCTCTTCCAATGAGCCTTCTGCCCACTTGACAGAGGACAAAACTGAGGCCCGGAGGGACCCAGAAGGCAGAAGCTGGACTTAAACCCGTGACTTTATGACTCCAGATGCTGTGTTCTTATAGCTCCATCGTGCTGGGGGTCCCCACAGGAAGCAGAACAGGCGCGGCTGAGCCCAGGACACTGTGTATATGTGGATCTAGAAGATCCGAGATAGTAGCTAGAGAAAGAGTTACGGTTTAGACTTGGTCCAGGCCTAGCCAGACTAGAAATCCGTCAGCCAACCACAATGACAACACATATTTATTCTGTGCTGGCATTAGTCTCGGCAATTCATATTAACTCATGAATTCTCGCAACAGCCCTATGACGCAGATACCGTTGTTGTTCCCTACAGATGAGGAAACCGAGGCACTGAGAACTTATCTCACTTGCACCAGGTCACACAGTTTATAAATGTCGGAACCAGAATTAGAATCAGGCTCCAGGACTAGAGCTCTTAACCACCATGCTATTTGCCTCTTGCAAATATTTATAAATAGAGGAGTAACTGTTTATTGATTTCTTGCTGTGTGCCAGGCTCTGTGCTCTGTGCTCTGTGCCACAGCAGGGACCCCAGAAAAGTGCATGACTGATCTCAGCCTCAGAAGAGCGAGTTATCTGTGTGGGCCAGCAAGGCGGCCTAACGGTGAAATGATTGCACCATGTCCTTGAAGCTTATTAGCCAGCTTGAGTCTGGGTTCTGTCTTTTACTTACTGTGTGGCCTTGGGTGAGTCACTCAGCTCTGCCGAGCCTTGGTGTCCTTCTCTGAAAAGCAGAGATTGATTGCACTCATGTTCTAGGGTGGCCAAGGATGAATGGGAAGAGTCTGGGGCCCGATGACGTTAGTGCAGGCCCCAGGCAAATGCTGTTGAGGTGCTAACAGCCAGTGCAGTGCAAGGTGTCATTATGGCAGCTGTCGTGAGGCTGGACAGGTAGGAGTGGTCAGTGGTCAGTGACCCTCAGAGACATGGGAGTTCAGGGAAGAGAGACCCGAGGGCCTAGGCCATCAGAGAAGGCTTCTGGAGAAAGATGCCTCTTAGCCTGGCTTTGAAGGTTGAGCAGGTTTGGAATAAACAGAGAGGATGAGGCAGGCATTCTGTGAGAGAGGACATGACCTGGACAAAACCGTCCACAGAAGCCAGTTCAGCTAAAGCAGGGGATTCCTCAAATGCAGGGATGGCAGACACATGGCACTCCTGCTGCTCTTCCTGCTGCCAGGCCTGCGGCAGATGTGACTCATGGATTCCAGCACGCTTCTCCGTCGAGTTGGGACATGGCCTCAGAAACCTTAGCTTCTCAGCCACTAGCACCTTGGCACTTGGGAGAAAACCTGCGGAAGGGTGGTGGGGCCCCAAAGCCAGGCTGGGGTCCACAAGAAAAGGGCCTTAAACTTTGGGTCTAGGAATGGGAAGGAACCAGGACCAGGTATCCATTTCCTCATCTGTAAATATATGTGGTTCTTAAACTTCGATGTGCTCCAAAGTCACCAGGAGTTGGTTAGTAATACACAGCTTTCCAAGTCTCCAACCCCAGACTTTTGAAATCAGAATTTCCAGGGAGTGGTGCCCAGACTCTGCATTTTAAATAAGCCCCACAGGAATGTGATGTTTCTCATAGTTTGAGTATCACCACCTTAGGCCATTTCTTGATGTAGCTGTCACAGGAGAGAGTCCAGACCTCTGTCCTACCAAGGTGAGGCCTCGGGCTGACCCTACTTTTCTCTGAAGGGTGGCTGAAGTCCAGGGCCTCTCCACCTGCTTTAGGCACCCCAATCCTGATCCACCCACCAGAACCTTCCGCGTTCTTTCCCCTCCCCCCTTGCTCCAATAGAAATATTTATATACAAATAAGTTCACACATTCATGCTTACACTTTTAGTTCCTCAAATTAGTTGACCTCAGATCCTATTTGGGGGCAGATAGTTCCGCCTGCGAGTCCAGCAGGGGAAGGCCAGCTTTCTCTTGTATCAGCTTCCTCCTTTGGGTGCCCAAAGTTCCCGCTGACATCCTGTCCTCCCCCGCCCTTTTCTGGCCTGTCTCTTCCTTTCTTGGATTTGAGTCACTGAGCTGGCAGGGCCTCAGAAGCTGTCCCCAGCCCTGTGGTGGCTACTCTTCTGTGTGGCTTACACTTACCAGGCCTCGAGTCCATCATCAGTCATGGGCTGCTCCCTCCAGCCAGCTAACCTACCCTTGTCAAGGAAAGTAAGTTCTAGGCTGGACAAGCACTCTAGTCTTGGTCTATGCCTCACTGGCATTGGGCCTGGGGCAAGTCCTTGCCCCTCTCTGAGCCTCAGTTTCCTCATCAGTGAAATGGATAGGATAATAACACGTCCTTTGTAGTGTTGCTGGGCAGATTAAATAACCCCACTTGGATAGAGTGTTTTGGGCAGTACTTGGCACTCAGCTCCATTGATGGGAATCATATTGAGGACGAGGGAGAGGATGGCAACGGTAAGTAGAGGAACAGCGACCCCAGCATTCACCCAGTGCCTCCAGCTCGCTTTCCTAGCCTTCACTACGCTGCTGCAAGGTGGGCCCAGCCATACTGGTCTCACAGTGGGGAGCCTGAGGCCAAGGGAGAAGTGTTTTGTTCCAAGCCACACAGAGTATGCCTCACCCTTGTCTAGTTCTCTCTGGCTCTGCTCCAGACCCTGCATACCTCATGCCAGTGAGGGGCAGGGGATGGAGACTGGCAGCTGGGGAGGCACATGGGAGGGACAGCCAATGCCGACAGGCAGTGCCAGGCAAAGGGTGAAGAGTAGGGGGGTGAAGTCTTTAGGCTGTGGAGTCAGACAGACCGGGGTTCAAGTCTCCGCTCTTTCTTCTCCTTTCTGGTCCTGAGACCTTGGCCAAGTTACATCTTTCTCTGGGCGTCAGTTTTCTCTAATAAAGTGGGGAGGATCGAATCTGCATGGAGTTGTTCAGGAATCAAGAAGGTTGCAGTATAGGGGAAGCTCCGTGCCTAGGGCACTGATCCTGTGAGGACATGAAACCCAGGAGGACGGGACAGAGCTGGTGTGGCCTTGGGTTGGTCATTGTGCTGCTGTGCAGCTAAGCTGAGGCTGCCCAGAACCCAAGTTGCCTGTCACAGGGTGATAGTCGCTACGTTGCTCCTCCTCCAACCTGTCATCCTGCCCTCTTGTTCACTGAGTGATTTCTACTGTGAGTACCAGTATCCGAACCAGACAGACCTCAGAGATGGTCTGCTGGGCCATGGTCATCTTATAGACAGGCTGCCTGAGGTCCAGAGAGGAGAAGACTCCCCCAAAGTTATCTGTGAGTCGTGCCCTGGCTCTGGCTCCTTGTGCTGAGTTGTCTCACAGTGCCCTCTGCTGCCAGACCCCCACCTTGCCGGCTGTTCCCTGGAGGCCGTGCAGGGTGGACCCACAGGCCTGCATCTGCCATTTTCCTGGGAGCCGGGGAAGCCTGAGACTAGAGACTATCAGTGTCTGGGCCCAGGATGGTGCCATTGAATTCCACTCCGGCCTGGCTCAGCCCAGAGTCGGGTCATTCTTTGATAGTGAGGAGACAGAGGCTGGGGCTCCTCCCTGGCCATTCTTCCTTCTCCCCTCCTTCAGGGGACTGGCTTGGGCAGAGGCTATCAGCAGACGGTGCCAACCTCCCGCATAGGCTGGAGGTCAGACAAGAGGGCACCTAAGATGCCTTCTAGCTCCAAAGTGTGATAACACCTTCTGGCCTCCTATTTAAGAAAAGCCAAAAGAAAACATTGTGCCCTATGTCTAAACAAATAAGTGTAGAGTTTAGATCCAGTGTTTCTACAAGGTTCCATGGGGCCTGCCAGGCTGGGCTGGTCAGAGAGCAGCCAGGCTTGGCCACGTGGCTCCAGAAGTCAGGTCACAACCAAGAGGTGAGACCCTGCTCACAGGATAGTTTTCAGTCAAGGGTGGGCTCTGGAGCCAGGCCTGAAACTCTCTGCTCCTTGCCAGCTCAGAGCCCAGGCAAGTAACTGAACTGCTCTGGGACTCAGTTCCCTCAGCTGTAAACTGGGGAAATCACAGCAAACAGCTCTTGGAATTGCTGCGAGGATTAAATTAGGTAGAGTCTGTTATGACACTTTAGCTCAGTGCCTGGCACATGTGAACACTCAACAAATAACAGCAGTAACCACAATGGCTAGTAGTTACGGACATGCACGAGCACTTAATCCACACAACAGCGCTTTGAGGTGGGTCTCATTATCATCCTCATTTTGCAAATAAAGAAACAGAGGCACAGAGAGGGGATGCAACTTGGCTACGTTCTGTTGGCTAATAAGTGACTGAGCTGGGATTCAAATCCAGGCAGTTTAGAATCTACAGTCTTAACCACCACTATGATTATAGTTCTAATTACAATAAAAATTATAATTATTATTCCAAGAAGCAGTGAGTTCCCAGTCCCCGGAGGTGGCAGGGTGGGGCTGAGCAGGCCCCAAGGAGTGCTGCTTGGAGTAGAGGGAGGGCTGAGTGGTTTGGGGCTTGCCTCCATTTACCGATCAGCAGGGAGGGGCACATAGCGGTAGGGATAGTAGGGAGCAAATAGGGAGGAGAGTCCCTCTGTGTGCTGGGCCTGGGGCAGGCCTCACCGTAGCCCCTGGAGAGAGGAGCCTTTGGAGACACTTTGGGGCTAGAAATCAGAACCCCGACTTTCCATCTTCATTTCTTCATTTTCTGCGTCCCCTCCCCCCTACTCCTCACCTTGGTACTTGAGTTTCCCTGACTGCTCTGGGGGCTGACTCCCAGGGCTCGAGCTGCCTGGCCCCTCTATCAGGCTGCCTGGCATGAAGGGCCCCTGCCGAAGATGACCCTCTCCCAGCAGTGGAAGGAAGAGCCCATTTCCCAGCAGTGCAGAAGCTGGGGGTGGAGGGCGGGTGGGAGTGGTCCCCAGGCCCATTGTGTGGGCCCGATAAAGTACGGAAGCTGAGGTTAGAATGGGAGGAAGCCCAGCCACCAGAGCCCTTTCCCACGGGTGGGGGCTTAGGCACTGCCGAGCCAGGCCGGCGTGACCACAGCCTGTATGGCAATGGAATGGGCAACGAACACCGGCAGCCCCTGGTGACCGAGGGTGCCCTGTGCGGGGGCTGGGCCATGGGGGCCCAGACTTTTCCCTGGTGAATCTTCCATCAGTGGGGTGTGTCGTTATCATCACGCCTATGCTAGAACTAAAGAAGCTGAAGCTGAGAGGCTGAGAAGCGCTTCCAAAGAAGAAGGATCTATACCCAGGCCTGGCCGCAAATCGAGCTCCGGAATCACACACCACAGAATGGGCGTGTGCCTGTGTGTGCACGTACACACACGTGTTTACAACCTTGGTGGGGCAGCATTCTCAGGAAGGAGGCGGCATTTCCCCTGAGTCTTTCACTGAAAACATTCAAAATGTGTCTGTCCTGTCCTTGCATTTGAGTAGCAGCATCCTCTGGCGGAGGAACACAGCTTGAATTCAGGCAGACCTAGATTCCAGCTCTCAGTTAAACGCTGGGTATCCTTGGGCAAGTAACTTAACTTCTCCGAGCCTCTGTTTACTTTATGGACTACTCTGAAGACTTCTGAGATAGTATCTGGATAATGCTCATTCTGAGGTCTGGGGCCTATAGTACAAGTTTTATAAATGATGCTATACTTTATCTTTCTATTTGTTAGTCCAGCCAGCCAGCCAGCCAGCCACTTGGGCTAGTAGCTCCCCCTGCTGGCTATATCGGGATTACTTTTCTTTCCAGAATTCAGAGCAAGTATTTTAAGGCTTAGCCCGTTTTCTTTATTTTACAAATGAGGAAACTGAGGCAGGGGCTCACGAGGAGTCAGAGCTGAGATCCACACCTGGTGGCTTTCTGTCTTGTCTTGGGACATAGTGTCCAAGCCCATCCATCCCTGAGCTCTATTTCCTCTGCCTTTCAGAGCATTTCCCGGGCTCCTGCTCAGGGGCGGGTGGCATAGTTGGGGCTCCGGGTTTCCCTCTGAAAGAGGACAGACAAGCATAGGCAGAGCAAGGAAGACAGGGCAGGCCCAGCAGAGATGGTGGGAGTCTGGAGTGGTCTGGAAGAGAGGAAGTGGAGGGCTGGGGGCAGGTGGAGACTGGGGAAAGGAAGAGAAGGCATCCAGCAAGGGAGCACAGCATAGGCAAAGGCAAGGAAATGGGGTGAAGGGAGTGGAATCTGTGGGCTGCAATGGAGCGCGTAGGGGATAAAGTTTCAGGCTTTGAATCAAGCAATGAGGGCCTCAAGATGCATTTTTCTCAGTCTGCTTTCCTTCTCGCTTGATTCATTTATTCCTTTGACACGTATTTATTAAGCTCCTAATGTGTACCAGGCCCATGAAAGTGACTCAGACAAAGGTAAAGACAGACAGAGGCCTTGCTCTTGGGCACTCGTTGTCCAGTGGAGGAGACAGATTTGGAACAAGCCATTTCGGGTGTAGTGGGAACCTCAAAAGGGGTGAAGGGGACACAACCTTGGTCTAGGGGTCAGGGAGGGCCTCACAGATGAGGAGGCATTTAAGCAGGTCTTTCTTAAGGTCTAGATTTTTCCTGAGGCTGGGTCTTAGGAGGAAAGGGAGATGGGAGAGTCACAAAGCCATCCCTCTTGGAAGGAACAGCACATGCAAAGGCCTGAGCCGAGAGGACAAGTGGGTAAAGACATTCTGTTTGGTTGGAGGGCATGTCATCGAGGTTGCTGGAGAGGTGACTGAAGGAGTTGCAATTGATGTTAATATGGAATTTTCTGCACGTATCCTAAGATGATAGACTCTGTACATCATGTTATGGTGTTTGGACCTTTTCCCAGGGGCACTAGGGAGCCATGGAAAGTTTTAAGGCAAGAGAAGTCTTCTCAGGCCTGTGTAATAGTTCACTTTACGTACTGCTGAGCAATCCCAGGTCTCTTTCAAACCTCAGTATCGTGAGTTAGTCATTATGATTTCCATTTTGAAATTAAGGAATAGAGGCTCTCAGAGAGGAACGGGGATCGGGCCAAGTGACACAGCAGAACCCTGACTAAAGCCCTGCTCTCTGGCCGGCCCTACTGCTTGTGGTGATGCCTCTGCCATGAGTGCTGTGTCCCTGGCTCTTCCCTAGCAAGCTAGGTCCTGAGCACACGAGGAGGAGACCCCTTCGGGTAGAGGCTTTGCCGTGTCAGCTGCACTCCGTGGGTAGTTTCCAGTAGTGGAGTCTCTTTCCCTCACCTGTTCTGTGAGAGGTAGGAGCTTTGGGCGTGGGGAGACGGTTTGTAGGAGCCGTTGGGTCCTGGAGCCTCTCTTTGCTCAGGCAGCAGTCTCTGGATACCCAGGCTGCAACATGTCTGTCTTTTCTCTGCAGATGAGCGGGTCCGACATGGTTGGGGATGATGACGAAGGATCTCGGAAGAGAAAGAGCAAAAACCTGTATGTTCGAAAGATCCGTGATCCTCATCCTTGTGATCGGGGAGGCTCCCTGCACCCCTCTTCCTTCTTTGCCCTTGGGCTTGTCTCTCCTCCAGGGGTATAGGCGGGGAAAGCGCTATCCTCAGTCCTACCCCAGACAGATACCAGTGAACAGGAGGACCTTGGGACTTAGCGGTGGCTTCAGGGTGGGGTCACCAGGGTCCTGAGCATCTGGCACTGCCCTCAGCATCCACGCAGCGTGAGGCAGTGTGCTGATTCAGTACCTGGAAGCCACAGGGATCCAAGCAGAGGCAACCAGCCAGGTTGCCCTGGCCTACACCCAACCTCTGAGCCAAACAGTGGCCGAGTGACCTCAATAGATTCTTTGCTCTCAGAAAAGGCTGAACAGACAGTTGGTAGTGTTCCCCTTTCTCCTCCTGAGCTTTTGAATGCTAACGGTCTCTGGCATTGCCAGGAGGGGGCGCTGCTGGCTCAGATAGTGTATCTCATACCCCGCAAGCCATTCTGGCTGCACTCAGGGCCCCGTACACTTCCGTTTCGGAGGTTCGTTAGAGGTACCAATTAACAGGGTGTATGGAGAATTTCTTTGGGTCTCCTTGTACCCCCAGGCTCTGGAGACTGCAGAGAGAAAGAGACTAGAGGAGACAGTAGGGCCCGTGGAACTCCCTTCCCTCCAGGTCCTGTAGAGCCCACCATTATGCACAAATTGGACCTAGGAGAGGAGAACAGGGATCCTTCCCAGATGCCTCGAGCAACCTTCCCTGGCCTTGACCTTAGCCAGGATCCACTGCGCTAGAAACTCTCTCTCCCAGCTCCCCTGCCCTCTCTAGTTTTCTGCGGCAACTACAGGCTTATCTCTGCAGCCAGGAACGATCAGACTTTCCGGGAAGGTGAAACACACAAACAAAAAAAGTCCTTCGCACCAGCCACCAGGTTCAGGCCAGAGCTGCCGTGATGGCACTCCCAGGGGTGGAGCAGTGGGGGACAGTGGAGGGCCACCCCAGGGATCTCTGAGGGTCCCTATCGTCACCCAGAGGGCTGCCAATCCCTGGACTCCTGAGCCTTATCTCATTGGCTTGGCACCTGCTAGAGCAGGGTCTCCATCCCTGGGCAGCTGCCCCAGACCCTACGGACACGTGTGGGACTCAAATCCTAAACCTGAGCGCTTTTGCCCCAGGCACTGCGCTAAAAGCTTTCTGTGCCTTTTCTCCTTGCCTTGAAACAACCGCAGCAGATGGTGGGTACTTTTATCATCCCTGGTTAACAGATGAGAAAACTTGACATTCAGCCGAGGTTAGGTAACTCGACAAAGGGCATGCAGTTAGTAACTGCTAAAGCTAGGATTTTAACCTGAAGCTGTCTGGCACCAGAGTCTCACTCTTAACACTTACTGGGTACTAACTACTTCCCTCGGTGACACAGGGTGTCCCATAGGTCATAGTGCATTTGAAGCTTGAATAACTAACTACAGGAGCATCAATGCTGCAGACTTACAAAATGCATTTGAAAGTTGAGTTATTTGATTCTCTTTTATACTTACTTAGCTTTGTGATTTTGCTCATACATTTAAAATTTTTGGTTTTAGTCAGCATTTTTCATCTTTAATCAGAAGGCTGGAGACCAAACATTTTTTCAAAATTTATTATTCAAAACTCTCAAAACTAAATGTGCCTTAAAAATTTAATAATTCAACTTTCAAAAGATGTTTTTTGAATGTTTATAGGATTTGTACTTCTGAAGTTATTTAAGCTTAAAATTGTACTAAAACTTCTAAGGTATTCTTCAGGTGCATGGATGGAAGTCTCCAAAGCCAGCGATCGAGGCTGAGGGGCCAGCTGGCAGGAGCTGTTTTCGGGGAGGTGCCCGGGGTAGGGGGTCTAGGGATGAGGGAGGGGATGTGAACAGGAGCCTTCGATTTTTAGATTTTTTTAACCCCTTTCCTGCCATCACCTTTGCTGCATGCCGAAATCTCAGCAAAGCTAAAAATAGTTCTTGGCTAAAAATAGCCAGTCCTGCCACCCTGTGTACAGAGCCTTCTTCCCTCCCTCCTTTCTTCCCTCCCAGCAATTTGCTGACTTGTTTTCTCCTCCTTCCCCTGGTGCTGTCATGGTAACGGGGGAGGCCAGTCACAAATAACTGGGTCTGGCTTCCTGCCTGGGCCAGCCCCAGAGGCCACCCCTTACAGACACATGCCCCTTTCACGGGATCCCTGTCTGGGTTGGCCAGGAGGTATATTTTTTTTTCACTCCCTGTCCTGGTCCCTCCCATTTCCTGGCTCCTCCTGTCTGAGTCCCAGCCCAGCCTATGCCTGGGTGTCCAGTCCTCCGGCTGGGATCTCAGTGACTGCTCAGCTGCAGCCGGTACCGTTGCTGCCCGCCTTCCGCCCGGTCGGGGTGGGAGACAGGAGCCCAGGGGTGCTTCCTGCATACCTTCCCGGGCCCCAGGGTGGGGCGGCCCTGCAGAGATGCTCCGAGGCATGTACCTCACGCGCAATGGGAACCTACAGAGGCGACACACAATGAAGGAGTAGGTGCCCCTCGTCGCAGTCCGCGGCCTCCCTGCCCTGAATTTTCAGGGGTGAGTGCCAGGCTGACCGACTCTCTTCTCTGCTTCTGTCCCCCAGAGCCAAGGACATGAAGAACAAGCTGGGTATCTTCAGGCGGCGGAACGAGTCCCCCGGGGCCCAGCCAGCGGGCAAGGCAGACAAAGTGATGAAGTCATTCAAGTAGGTCTTCCT
>NW_011888842.1:377734-394943 GCF_000151845.1 Pteropus vampyrus
GAGCGCTTTTGCCCCAGGCACTGCGCTAAAAGCTTTCTGTGCCTTTTCTCCTTGCCTTGAAACAACCGCAGCAGATGGTGGGTACTTTTATCATCCCTGGTTAACAGATGAGAAAACTTGACATTCAGCCGAGGTTAGGTAACTCGACAAAGGGCATGCAGTTAGTAACTGCTAAAGCTAGGATTTTAACCTGAAGCTGTCTGGCACCAGAGTCTCACTCTTAACACTTACTGGGTACTAACTACTTCCCTCGGTGACACAGGGTGTCCCATAGGTCATAGTGCATTTGAAGCTTGAATAACTAACTACAGGAGCATCAATGCTGCAGACTTACAAAATGCATTTGAAAGTTGAGTTATTTGATTCTCTTTTATACTTACTTAGCTTTGTGATTTTGCTCATACATTTAAAATTTTTGGTTTTAGTCAGCATTTTTCATCTTTAATCAGAAGGCTGGAGACCAAACATTTTTTCAAAATTTATTATTCAAAACTCTCAAAACTAAATGTGCCTTAAAAATTTAATAATTCAACTTTCAAAAGATGTTTTTTGAATGTTTATAGGATTTGTACTTCTGAAGTTATTTAAGCTTAAAATTGTACTAAAACTTCTAAGGTATTCTTCAGGTGCATGGATGGAAGTCTCCAAAGCCAGCGATCGAGGCTGAGGGGCCAGCTGGCAGGAGCTGTTTTCGGGGAGGTGCCCGGGGTAGGGGGTCTAGGGATGAGGGAGGGGATGTGAACAGGAGCCTTCGATTTTTAGATTTTTTTAACCCCTTTCCTGCCATCACCTTTGCTGCATGCCGAAATCTCAGCAAAGCTAAAAATAGTTCTTGGCTAAAAATAGCCAGTCCTGCCACCCTGTGTACAGAGCCTTCTTCCCTCCCTCCTTTCTTCCCTCCCAGCAATTTGCTGACTTGTTTTCTCCTCCTTCCCCTGGTGCTGTCATGGTAACGGGGGAGGCCAGTCACAAATAACTGGGTCTGGCTTCCTGCCTGGGCCAGCCCCAGAGGCCACCCCTTACAGACACATGCCCCTTTCACGGGATCCCTGTCTGGGTTGGCCAGGAGGTATATTTTTTTTTCACTCCCTGTCCTGGTCCCTCCCATTTCCTGGCTCCTCCTGTCTGAGTCCCAGCCCAGCCTATGCCTGGGTGTCCAGTCCTCCGGCTGGGATCTCAGTGACTGCTCAGCTGCAGCCGGTACCGTTGCTGCCCGCCTTCCGCCCGGTCGGGGTGGGAGACAGGAGCCCAGGGGTGCTTCCTGCATACCTTCCCGGGCCCCAGGGTGGGGCGGCCCTGCAGAGATGCTCCGAGGCATGTACCTCACGCGCAATGGGAACCTACAGAGGCGACACACAATGAAGGAGTAGGTGCCCCTCGTCGCAGTCCGCGGCCTCCCTGCCCTGAATTTTCAGGGGTGAGTGCCAGGCTGACCGACTCTCTTCTCTGCTTCTGTCCCCCAGAGCCAAGGACATGAAGAACAAGCTGGGTATCTTCAGGCGGCGGAACGAGTCCCCCGGGGCCCAGCCAGCGGGCAAGGCAGACAAAGTGATGAAGTCATTCAAGTAGGTCTTCCTGAACACCCCGGGAACCTTCAGGCACTCACTGGTCCCCAGGGGGACAGGGCTGGTGGTAGGGTTAAGGGATAAGGGGTGCTGCTGGCTTGATCCAGCTCAGGGTTGGATGGAGGCCCTCATAGAGGGAGCCTGGTATCTGCAAGCAGCAGCCCTCGGAGCGGGGAACAGCTGCTCTGGGAAAGCCTGCCAGGTAGGGGTGGAGGTGGAGGCTATAAGTGATGCTGGCCCCAAGAAAGGGGGTGGGCCACCCTCCTGGGTTCCCCCATTTGAGCTCAGCCACTGCCTCGGCCAAGGGCAGCTGAGGGAGGCTGCTGAGACCTAGCCACCTCACTTTCCCAGAGCCTCTTGGTGTCTTCTCTGTGCCCTCACTGTCCCATTTGCCTCCCTACTTAGGCCCACCTCAGAGGAAGCCCTCAAGTGGGGCGAGTCCTTGGAGAAGCTGCTGCTTCACAAATGTAAGTCGGGGCCAGCTGGCCCGTTCTTCCTCCTTGTGTGTTCTCTCTCTCTCTCCTACTCTCCTCTCCCAGGCCAGGGAGTACGACTGGTCCTGGAAGGGTCGTCTTCATCCTCATTTTCTTCCCTGAGCCTAGTCAAGTGTCACTGCTGTTGGATGAAGCTGAGCCCAGGCTGAGGCCCTTGGTTTGCCTTGGAGCCGGCTTCTGCCAGCCCCTCCCTGTCCATGGGAGCTGGCACTGCCTGCCTGCTAGAGGCCGTTGGGACCTGTGTGCTCAGACCCACGTTCCCAGAATAACAATAAACATTCCCATGAACTGAGGACTTAAGCTGGGCCAAATGTGCCCACCATCTCATGGGCAGGATCCCCTCCGATCCTCACAGGGATCCAGGAGACAGGCTGATGATCCCCATTTTACAGATGAGGAAACTGAGGCACAGATAGGAAGAGATCTGGCCAAAGCCCACAAAGAGGCAATGGGAGGGGTGTGACCTCACTCCAGGGCCACTGGCTCTTGGGAACAGGTTATCTTACTAAGCTCCCGTCGTCTGTACCCTAAAGGCTCCGGGAGGGTAAGCTGGGGGTCCTGAGGGCCAGATGGGCTTGTTCTGCCTCTCACCCAAGGTCTGGTCTTCTCCTCACAGATGGGCTAGCGGTGTTCCAGGCCTTCCTTCGCACTGAATTTAGTGAGGAGAACCTGGAATTCTGGCTGGCATGCGAGGACTTCAAGAAGGTCAAGTCACAGTCCAAGATGGCAGCCAAGGCCAAGAAGATCTTTGCCGAATATATCGCAATCCAGGCGTGCAAGGAGGTAAGACCTTTGGCTGGGTCTTCAGGCCCTTGTCCCTGTGCCCAGTGGCCTCAGTGATTGGTGGTGCATGGCAGCCTCAAGGAGGAGCTCAGGAAGGGGAGTAGCCAGAGTGAATCTTAGCGGCTATGTGCCCAGGGTGGAAAGGAAGCAAGCTGGGGCCTTGGGAAGAGCTGAATTCCACTGATAACAAAAAGGGCCTGTTGAAGTGCTAATCTCTTTATGAATGTGCTCTCATATTTAACCCTCATGACAACCTGTAAAATAGGTTTTATTATCTTCATTTTTAAAATGAGGAAGGTTTCAGAGAGTCTAATCATAGTAGCTAACATCTATTGAGTGCTCACTGGGCGTAGGTGCTGTGTGCAAAGTCACAGGGATGATCTATCGATTTAATCCCTGTCTATTTAATATGGTTGATTTTGCTTAATTTGTACGACTCTTTGAAGAATGTACTGTTATTCCTAATCTATAGATGACACAAGCGAGGCTCAGAGCACTTACACGATTTGCTCAAAGCTGCACGCCTGGGTTCAGCACTACTGAGATTTGAACCAAGGCACCACCTAGAGGTGGTGTTTTCAGGCCCTACAGTAAGTGACTAAGCCAGGACTTGAGTCTGCTGGCCTGAGGGCCTCCACTCTGAATCTTAAGATGTAGAGCAGAAGGGCTTGGAGGCGAGAGACTTGGATAGGTCCTGCCCCCACCCCTAGTCCCCAGGGTCGGCCCCCTGCAGCCCTGACCGTGCTGCCTCTGCCCTTGCAGGTAAACCTGGACTCGTACACACGGGAACACACCAAGGACAACCTGCAGAGCGTCACTCGGGGTTGCTTCGATCTGGCGCAAAAACGCATCTTCGGGCTCATGGAAAAGGACTCGTACCCACGCTTCCTCCGCTCAGACCTCTACCTGGACCTCATTAACCAGAAGAAGATGAGTCCTCCGCTTTAGGGGCCGCTGGGATAGAGCTCAGCATTCACACCAGGCGGGCTGGGCCCCCTCCCACGTCTCCCTCTCCCCTGCAACAGAGGGGGCAGCGAAGCCCCCGGAGGCTGCGTCTCCGGGCAGACAGATGGACATTTGGATGAGAGGCCTGGACCAGCAGAGGTTCAGGCCATTGGAGGAGAGAAGGACCGGCCCTGCTGGGTCCCCACTGCCCCGGTACGAGGGGGCCCAAGGGCCCCGGCAGGTCAGGGGCCCTGGCTGAGCCGGATCTGGAGCTGCTGCTCCCTGCTGCGGAGACCTTGCGTTGACCAAGTTCCTTAAAGAACTGGCTGGTGGGGCAGGGGCAAGGGCCGGGCTCTGGGGCGCTCCAGGGGCGCCGCTGGGGCTCACGGCTCAGACCCCGGCCTCGAGTTTTATTTATTTAAACAGTAGTAAGATGCTTGGCACGTCGTCCTATAATAGGAAACCTTTGCCTCATCAGTTTTCCTAATTTACAAGTGCAATATTTTAACCAACGCCTTGTGAACAGCCACCTTGCAGAGAAGGTGGACATCGTTTTCTAGTTTCAGGAGATTTGCTGGTCCCAGGCACTAGTGGCAGGCAGCTGGGCCTTCTGGACTGATGAGGCCTGGAGGGGTGGGTGCTGCAGTCCGACCTCGCATGGAAATCTGGCACCCCCGAGTGAGGTGTCCCTCAGGAGCTCTGGGAAAGCATGATACCCTCAGACCACACAGCAGCCGATTTCTGGAGCAAATAAAAGGCCTGTGTTACTTCTCGTTCTTGACCCTTTCTGTGCGTTCCTGGTTTGAGGCTTTCCAGGGTGGGAAGGGTTGGTGGTTCTGCTGTTGGTCCAGCTTTTCCTCTCCAGTCATCACCTGCCTCCCATCCTGGAGCCTCCCTAGATGTGACACTCTGGCGAGAGCTGCTCCCTTGACAACCGCTGCCTCTGTGCCAGGTGTGCTGCCATGCCTGTTCCATTTATCCTCTCATCTCAGCAAGCCTGGGAGGCGGGGTTATCCCCATTTTACAAGTGAAGAGAGTGAAGCACAGGCAGGTAAGGTGAGTTGTCCAAGGTCACACAGCTGGCAAGTGGCAGAGACAGGGTTCAGCCTAAGTCCGACTGGATCTCTGTCTTCTACCAGCTACGTGACAGAATCCTAACTTGGCCACTAACTGGCTATGTGACCTTCAGCAAGTTCCTTCACCTCTTTGTCCTTCCATGCCCTGAGATTCTAGTGGAACTTGCAGGTGGCACAGGAATGATTGGTAGATGTGGACGGGGCCAAAATCTGGCAGGGGATTGGCTCCAGAAGGGCAGGCTCACGGAGGCCTTTAGGACAGAAGGAGCAGCTGGGGACATGATGGGGTAGGGTTCACAGACAGTTCCTCTGTGGCTCTGGGGAAGGATTCTCCCTCTGTTCCTAACAGGAGATGCAGATGTAGGAAAGGCCTGGTCCAAGGCCACAGGTGAGGGCAGGCCCTGGACCACTTTTCTGGAGGGTGGAAGAGAGCCCAGAACCCAGGCCAGGCTGACACCAAAGCTGCTCCTGATGATTATGCAGGGAACCTGCCAGGGACCGGGGCCAGGGGCCAGGGCATCGCCTGGAGTGGGGACTGGCTTAGCTGGGCTGACTTAGACAAAGCTGGATAGAGTTTGTGCAAGAGGGGCTGGGCCCCATTTCCTTGAATCTTATTCGCTGCCTGGGGTCCTGGGTTCAGGTCTGCCCACTGGGGCCTTGAAGATGCAGAGGACATGGGCTGTGCAGCCACTCTCCTCCCTGCTTCCCTTCGCTGATCTCCGGTGAGCAAAGCTACTGCCATGTTCCCTTACAAGGAGAGCATCAGAAATGGTGGTCTCTGGAGGCCTAACCTGGGGCCAGGCATACAGTAGGTGCTCAGTACATGTTGCAGCCTTTTTCCCTAGCGCCCGAGTATGAGCATCTCCAAGAATGAGGCTGGCTCCTCTTCCGAGCACAGGACCTGGGCAGTGAGCACTATTTGGCTGTGTAAACAGTGAAGGATTTTCCCACCTGTGGAACTGCCAGTGCCTGGAAGAGGCTGGACAGGGAGGGAACAGAGGTGCGCTCCTAATTGGGAGCGAGGGCACCTTCTGCTTGGAGGGACACTCGGCCCGCAAGGAGACTCACCTTCCCCTTTCTTTGTTCCAGGGGTTTAGACCCCTCCAGGCCGTCCACCTTCCCACCCTAAAGTGGCCATTAAAACCAAAGTCCAGGAGAACAAAGTCAGGCAGATGGAATTCCCATTTCGAGGGCCCCGTTGCCTGGTTTCCATTTCTCACGCCCTGGTCCCTTGACCTCAGACGGGCTTGGGCTACTCTGGAGAGCAGATCAGAAAGCCTCCTGGATCCTCCTGCCCTGGGCCCCGCCTGGGCTCCTGGAGGCCCCTCTCAAAAAGTGGGCGGGTCCCCATTTTTCTTTCAGAGGTGAGGAAGGACCAGGCTCCTTGGTCTCTGGTAACCCCAGGCTGGTCAGTGTGGGATCTGAGAGCTGTGAGGTCAGTATGCCCAGCTCCCTCCCCATCCCACAGGTGGGAAGACTGAGGTGGAGGGAGCGGAACAGCTCCCCTGTGAGGTGAGAGGCCCAGAGCCTGGAGTCAGGCTCTAGAATTCGGCTCCTGGCTCCACCACTAACTACTAGCTGCAAATCTTTGAATCGATCATATAACCTCAGTTTTTTCATCTGTTAATTGTGCATATTGGCAGCTACCCCAGCGTTGTGATGACTGAGCCAGGTCAGGCCTATGGCAAGTTTAGCCCGGTCCCTGGCACAGGAATGTACTCCTTCGACTTGAGCTGCTGCTAGTGACATCCTTATTCATGGTCACAGGGTGGTGGCAAAGCTCATTCTCCAGTCGCCCAGGCCCAGGCTCTACCCTATCAGAGTGGACAAGGAGCCTTTAGTCTCAGACCCTATGTCCTTATCCTTCCAGGAACGGTTTTGCTGGAGGACAAAGCCAGCCTTTTCCAGGGAGTAATTCAGAACAGGCTGTCCTGCGCCACTGCCCGGTCTTGGCCTGGATGGGTGCAGTTGGGGTCAGCTGGCAAATACAGCATGAAGCAAGGAAAGGGGAGAGGGCACAGCAGTGCCACTTGGCTGGGTGCCAGTGGGAGGGGATTCAGCGTTGGCCTGCCTGTGCCAACTTCAGCCGACTCTTCATGCTCTTGGCCTCTTGGCCTGGCTTGGGGCAGATATGACCTCCCAGACTCTCCATCTGGTCCAAACTGTTGCCTGGTGCTTGGGGCCCTTCTTGGGTTTCTGCTTGCATCTCTTCTGTAAACAGGGAGCTCATTATCTCTGGAGACAGCTCAGGAGGGCTTAGGAGCCTCTAAAGAGTTCTAAAGGTCTTTCTCTAGGAAGTCAGGATCCTGGGGTGGGGGTGGGGCGATGCAGGCAGGTCAGCCCCATCCTCAGGCTTTAATCCTCCCTCCTCCCTTCACTCTCACCAGACTCCTCCGAGCTCCTTACCCCCACCTCCAAGCCTTGCTCCCTGGTCCCTTGGCTTACTGCCCCCTCTCTGTGGGTTCCTCTCACTGACATCCTACCCTAGCAAGCTTCTCTGATTCACCCCACCCCCCAAACCCTGCCTGAGGCCCTGCCTCTCCCACAGTGCTCTCAAGCCCTCAAGCAACAGCCCTTGGGCCTCAGAGGAGCCATCCCTGTACCTTCGTTTTGCTTATAGTCAGTAACATCTGGGAAACATCTGGCTTTGCCTGTCCTCTCTCTGGCCCAGCAGGCGGGAGGGAAGGGGGTACCCTGGGCCCCGCCGCCACTGAGGTGTCCCTCCTTTGGGTTGGAGGAGGTGGTATGTGGATGAGGAAGAGCTACTGGGCTGATCTGGGGCTGCTCAAAGAGGGAATGGCTGGGATAAGGGAGGGCAGTGCCAGTCGCAGATACAAAATAATAGCTGTGGCCCCACCCAGCAAGTGTCTCATGCCTTAGCTCCATCGGTCCCCACAACGGGCCTGGGGAAGATCTGAAGTGTTGTGTTCATTTTACAAGTGAGGAAGTTCAGGTTCAGAGAAAGTGGACAAGAATGCTGTGGCTGAGCAGGCACTGGGGCCCCGCTCCCTAGCTGCCAGGCAGCTTCGCCTCCAGCCAGTCTGAGAGATTCAGTGGCTTGGATGGGGGGCTCTCACCACAGGTTCTCCTTGGCTTGAGGGCAGAGCTTTTTTAAAGAAGGCCAAGGACTCGGGGAAGCTGAAGTATGTGGAGATATTAGGTCCCGAGTTAAATCTCAGTTCTCAGTACAGCTCTATGATAAGTTGCTGCTTTACCTCTCTGAGCCTCAGTCATCTCATCTATAAAACGGGAATAATAATCCACCTCATGAGATTCACATGGACTCAGTGAAATAATGAATATGTGTAAACACTCAGCACAGGGCCGTGCACAGAGGGGGTGCCCCACATAGGGATAGAGGGAGGGAGGCCTGGGGCTGTGACTGAGACATCCGAGAGGTGAGATCCGGTCAAACCCCAACCAGCCGTGCAGGAGGAAGCCACCCCTGCATCTACCTCATAGTTTTTGAAAAGAGATATCCAATGACTCAGCGACAAGAGCAGGGCCCCGAGAAGGTGGAGTTGGGTCTCCAGCCCCATACGGGCTCAGCAGGGTCCTACCTGCCATTACAGGAGGAACTGAATATCACCTACACTGTCAGACCGCTGGCCTGCCCCCCAGATCTCTCCCAAACCCTCCTGTGACCTTGGATGAGGCTCCTCCTCCTTCCTGTTGGTTCCTTCTGGAAAACAAGGAAAATCAAGCTTTTCCTCCTGTCTGAAGACCTTGAGAAGGGGCAGATGGTGCTTTGTGAGGTGGAAGGGGCTGGGATCCAGGCCAAATGTGTTTCTGCATGTGAAGGGTGTGTGTGTGTGTGTGTGTGTGTGTACATGAGTTGTTAGGACTCTGAAAACACTTTAGCCACTCCCCCAAAGGACTGAAGGGCCTATTTGGATGGAGTGGTCTATTTACCACCTGCCCAGAATCTGTATGGTTCATGCCCCTTGGGACACTGTCTTCCATGTCCTCAGGCCAGGCAGAGCTGAGGAAGGATCTGCTGGTTATTTATAAACTCCTTCCCTTGCGGTAAAGTCCTCACCCCAACCTATCTCTGCCACACATTCCGAGACACAGAGCGGAGGCCAGAGAAGCCCCTGGGTAGGGAGTCGGGGAGAGGCTCAGTTGCACCCTGGGGAAGACATAAAAATGTGAAGGGGATGGAAAAGGCAAAGCCGATGGTCTCTGAGCCGGGAAGAAGGAACCCAGCACCCAGGTGCGGTTCTGCAGCCAATTTGTGGCAAGTCCCTCCCATCACTGAGTCTCACATTCCTCATCCGAAAAATGGGTTGGGATGTGCAAAGTTCTTTCCAGGAGCCAGCTGACTCTGTAGTTGCTTTTCCCACTGTTCTCGTAGCGGGAACTGGCTCTATTCCCGGAGTCTGTCTACTGCAAGGCAGTGGAGGACAGTGACTGGGGAGCATGGGCTTTGGAGGCTGACAGACCTGGGTTCGAGTCCAGGTTCAGATGCTTATTCACTGTGTGACCTTAGGCAAGTCACTTAGCCTCTCTGAGCCACTGTGCCCTCATTTATAAAGAGGAGATAATAGTTTCCACTAATAGCGTTGTCGTGAAGAATCAAAACAGGCGATAAGCTCTGCGTACAGCCCTTCTGGTCTGCCTTCAGGTCCCCAAATGCACCACACTTCCTTCCATCTCAAGGCCTTTGTATGTGTACTTCCCTTCACCTACAACACTCTTTATCCCTCTCTCTTAGTTATTAATGAGAATGACAATGATGAGAATAGCTAACCTTTATTGAGCGCTTAGTGTTTGCCAGGCACTGCGCTGAGTACTTGACTGACATTTTCTTATTTTCTGCTCATAACAACCCCATGAGTTAAGAGCTGGCATTATGAACCCCTAGAGCGTAGTGTTCTGAGGACAGACTCTGGACAGGTTGCTTGGGGGTAACTCCCAGCTCTTGCCCCTTGACCTGAGGCAAGTCGCTTCACTTTCCAGGCCTTGGTTCACCCATCTGTACATGAGGATAGGAATAGTACCTGTACCATAAGATAACTATAATGAGAACTAAAAGAGTTAATACCTGTAAAGTGCTTGGAACAGTGCCTGGCACATTGTAAATGCTGTATACGTGTTTTATTAACTAAATCTCTGTTTCTCAGACAAGAAAACTGAAGCGCAGAGGGATTGGACCTCGCTCAAGTTTATACAGGGACATGAGGGAGATGGGATTTGAACCCAGCCTGGTTGGCTTCAGAGCCCATGCTCTTGGGAGTTAGGCTATATTTTTTCCATTTCTCCTCAGAGCTCAGTTGAGATGTCACTTCCCTTGGGAAGCCTTCCCTGATAGCCCTTACTAGAGAAGAGCCCCTGCTGACTTGTCACAAAGCGCTTTGTGTCATAGATTGTAATTACTTGTACATACGTGTTCATTTCATTATTGTTTGTCTCTTCTTCTCAACTATAAAGTCCTTGAGGGCAGGGACCACGTATATCAAGCTCTTTATTGTTTCCCCAGCATTAATACATTTGCCTGATACGTAGTAAATGCTTAATACTTAATAAATACTTATGTAGTGGATGGAAGGCATATAGTGCTTAGCAAATTGGTTGCACAGGATAAGCTCATGAAAAAGGGTAGCTTAGCACAGATAAGAAGTCGCTATTGTAAGAAAAGATTGAGTTCTGTTTTGGCAGAAAACATAAGATAGAAGTTCGTATCTCTCTCACATAAAGGAAATTCAGATATAAGCAGCCTGGAGCTGGAATAGTATCTATATCACCAAAAGAAACCCTAATTCCTTCTAATTTGTTGCTTTGCCAGCCTCAAAATGTAGATTCCACCTCATGTCCAATATGACTGCTTGAGCTCCAGCCATCACTTCTGCATTCCAATCTATGGGAAGAATAAAGTGGCTAAGAAAGAGGGGGCAAAGGCGAATGTCAGTTATTTCTCAGAGAAGGTGTTCAGAAACTGTCACATGACTTTCCCTTACATCCTATTGATCAGAACTTAGTCACATGGCCACTCATTACGAGAGGCTGGAAATATAGTCTTAATCCAGATAGGCGCATGACCAGATAAAAATCAAAACTACTCTTACTCCCGGGTAACAGAAGGGTAAAACAGATGTTGAAGGACAACTAGCTGTCTCTGCCACTGTTACCAATGACAGAAATCCATTCTCTAAGGGCTGTGGATAGGAGGGGAGGCAAAGGGCATTTACGGTTAACTCTTGTCACACTAGTGCTGCAAAACAAACCCTCCAAAGCTCAGTGGCTTAACACAATAATCACGTGTTCTACAGGGCAGCGGAGTCACCCAGTGCAGGAGGAGCCAGCTGGACTTGGCTCCTCCCTGTGGACCGGGCTCGGGATGGCTCCATGTGACCCTTCCCCCGGGCAGAAAGTTCAGCACCTACTCGGGGAAACTTCTCACAGAAGTGGAAGTGGTTTTTAATTTTGAAATAATTATATATGCACAGGAAATTGCAAAGATAGTAAGCTATATGCCATGTACCCTTCACCTAGTTTCCCCCAATAGTTAATGTCTTACATTTTGATATTTGTTTCTGATATCGAAACCAGAATCTGACAGTGGTCCCATGTGCTTGGATAGTTCTATGTTATCTATATTATGTGTAGATTATGGAACCACTACCGCAATTAAGACAGAGAACTATTTTACCACAAAACTCTCCCTGACAGTTTCTTATAGTCACACCCATTTCCCACCTCAACATCCCTAATCCCCGGCAACCACTAATCTTCTCTCCAGCTATATAATTTTGTCATTTTAAGAATGTTATATAAATGGAATCATGCAGTATGTGACCATATGAGATTTTCTTCTCTTGTCATCATGCCCTCGAGATCCAACCCAGTCGTGTGTGTCGGCAGATCGGTCCTGGTTATTTTTGAGTTGTGTTCTGTGGTATAAATGTGCAACAAACAGTTAGTTTCACCATTCATTTGCTGAGGGACATTTTGGTTGTTTCTAGTTCTTGGCTTTTACGTATAAAGCTGTTATGAAAAATTACCTAGAGAGTTTTATGTGGAAACAAGTTTCGTTTATTTGGAATAAATGTCTAGGAGTGCAATTGCTGTGTCGTGTGGTAAATTTATGTTTAATTTTTAAGAAACGGCCAAAGTACCATTCAGAGTAGCTGTTTCTCTGCATCCTTGCCAGTGTTTAAAGTTGCCCCTCTGTTCTATTTATTTTATCTGTTCTAATAGGTGTGAGGTGAGAGCTCATCGGGTTCTTAATTTGCATTTCCCTAGTGACTAGTGATAGTGGACATATTTCATGTACTTACTTGCCATCTGTATGTCCTCTTTGATGAAATGTCTCTTCATATCTTTTGACCATTTTCTATTAGAGTGTTTACTTTTTTACTGTTGAGTTTGGAAGCACTTTATGTAGTCTATGTATAAATCCTTTGTCAGGTATGTGATTTGCAAATAATTTCTCTCGGCCTGCAGCTTGTCTTTTTGTCTTCCTAATGTGTCTTTTGCAAAGTAAATCCTTTTTCATTTTGATCAAGTCCAACTTATATATATTTTTTCTTTTATGGATCATGCTTTCAGTGTTATGTCTAAAAACTTTTCACCAATCCTTGGGTCCTGAAGATTTTCTCCTATGTTTTTTTTCTCAGTGTTTTATAGTTTCACATTTAAATCTATGGTCCTTTTTAAGTTAATTTGTGTGTAAGATGTGAGGCTTAGGTTGAGTTTGTTTTTTTGCATAAGAAGTCCAATTGTTCCACTACTATTTGTTGAAAAGACTATCCTTCATCCATTGAATTGTTTTTTAAAAACCCAACTTTATTGAGCTGTAACCACACATTGTATAATTTACCTATTTGAAATGTACAATCAAATGGTTTTTAGTATATTTGCAAAGGTGTACGACCATCAACAAAATCAATTTTAGAACATTTTCATCAACCCCTAAAAAACTCCATACCTATTAGTAGTCATTTCTTTCTCTATACCCCAACTTTCCCAGCCTTGGGCAACCACTAATCTACTTTCTGTCTCTATAGATTTGCCTATTCTGAACATTTTGTACAAATGGAACACTATGTGGTCCTTTGCTGGCTTCGTTCACTTAGCATAATGCTTTCAAGTTTCATCATGTTGTAGCATGTGTCAGTACTTCATTCCTTTTTATTGCCTGATAATGTTTCATTGTGTATATCCCATTTCAAATACCACATCTTATTCATTCATTCATCAGTTAATGGACGTTTGAGTTGTTCCTGCTTTTCAGCTATTATGAATAATGTTGCTATGAACGTTCATGTACAAGTTTTTGTGAGGACATATGTTTTCACTTCTCTTGGGTAGATACCTAGGTGTGGAATTGCTGAGGCACAAACAAACTCTAGGTTTAACCTTTTGAGGAACTGCCAAACTGCACCATTTGGCATCACCACTGGCAGTGTGTGAGGGCTCCAATCTCTCCACATCTTCACCAGCTCTTGTTATAACGTGTTTTCTATTATAGCCATCCTAGTGATTATAAAGTATTATCATTGAATTGCTTTTGTACCTTTATCAAAAATCAGTTAGCCATACCTGTATGGGTCTATTTCTAGATTCTCTATTCTGTTCTGTTGATCTGTGTTTCTATCCCTCCACCAAAGCCCCACGGTCATGATTATTGTAGCTGTATTATTGTAAGTCTTAAAATTAGGTCCCACCTTATTCTTTTTTTCAAAATGGTTTTAACTATTCTAGTTCCTTTGACGTTCTGTGTAAATAATTTTGGGATAATCTTGCCTAATCTATAAAAAGTCTTCCTAAGATTTTAATAGTAATTGCATTAAACCTATATTTCAATGTATGGAGAACTGGTATCCTTACTATGCTGAATATTTCAATTCATGAACATGGTATATCTCTCCATTCATTTAGATATTTGATTACTTTCATCAGCACTTTGTAGTTTTCTGCATACAAATCTTGTTTTGTTAGATTTACACTTAAGTATTTTATTTTATTTTTTAGTAATTGTAAATGATGTTCTATTTTTAATTTCAGTTTCCACATGTTCATTGCTAGCACAGAGAAATACACTGTGTTTTCGTATGTTGATCTTATAGCCTGTGACCTTGCTGAACTCATTTAATAGTTCTAGGAGATTTTTTGTAGATGTCATGGATTTTTCTACATAAATATCATGTCATCTGCAAATAGATGCAATTTTATATTTCCTTTTCTGAACTGTGTGTCATTTATTTCACTTCTTTGCCTTAGTGAGCTTCAGTCTTTCATCAGTAAGTATGATATTAGCTGTCAGTTTTTGGTATATGTTATTTATTTATTTATTTAGGAAGCTATTTACTTAGTTATTTTATTTATATAGCATGTTTATTTATATATTTATATTTACAAAATGTTTATATAGGAAGTTTCCTTTTTATTATAGGGAGTTGCCCTTGATTTCAAAATTTTTGACAATTTTTATAAATGAGTGTTGAATTTTATTAATTTTTTTTGCATCAATTAATATGATCATATAGCTCTTCTACTTTAGCCTGTGAGTATGGTGATTACACTGATTGATTTTCAAATATTGATTCAGTCTTGCATCCCTGGAATAAACTACATTTGATAATGGTGTATAATTTTTAATGTTTCTGAATTCTATTTGCTAATATTTTGTTAAGGATTTTTGCATCATTTACATGAGGGATATTGGTTTGTAGTTGCTTTTTGTTTATTCGTGTATTTATTTATTCATTTTTTAAGTCTACAGCACCTGGTCTTCTTAGGTGTTCTCCCATCCAAGTACTAACCAGGCCTGACCCTGCTTAGCTTCCAAGATCAGATGGGATCGGGTATGTTCAGGTGTTTATTTATTTATTTTTCTTGTGCTGTCTTTCTTTGTGTGGCTTAGGTATCAAGATAACACTGGCTTCCTAAAATAAAGTGCTCCCTCCTCTTCTATTTTCCAAAAGAGATTGTGTAGAACTGTTGTAAATTTTTCTTTCAGATGCAAGTGTGTTTTAAGCCTGTTTAAAACTTGTCTGCTAATATCTCATTGGCCAAAACAAGTCATGTGGCTGTTCCTGATGTCAAGGGTGGGAAGAATGATCTATCTCCAACAGGCAGAACTGTAAGCTCACAAGGCAAAGGGAGCAGGTGAGAGAGGGGTGAAGAACTGGGACCAAGGAGACCATTGCAGAGGCCTTGGGAGGCGAGCTCTTCACTCCAGGCTGCAAGCACCCACAGGCCAGTGCAAGCTGGCCTTCCTGGAACCCACGTCTGCCTGACTGGACCTTCCCAAGTGGGGCTTTGGGATGCTGCCTGTGCAATATAGACACCCTCAGTTTAAGCACAGCTTATAAACAAAACCCCCAGTGTACAAATTGTACAAGGCCTTCCTTACAGAATTATCAGAGATTAAATTCCCAGGCTCTGAGTTTAAAAAATAGGATTTAATCTATTCAGTTTGATTGATTCCCATTTTTCCAACAATTTCATTCACCATCGTTTCTGTGGGTGACAACTGTGCTTGTGTCCGTGAGGGATTCAGAGAAGGATAGAATCTGGCCCCCAAAGACCTCTGCAACCTCATGCTCCTCACTGGCTGCTCTCTGCCTGGAACACCCTTCCTGCCACCTCTTCACCTGGCTATCTCCTCTTTAACCTTCGAGACTCAGGGGCAGTGTACACAGACCTTTGGCTGATGTTTCAAGTCAAGAAGAAGGCCCTTCCTTGGGTTGCCCCAGCATTGTGCTCAGGCGACTTAACCCCAGAGTTGCCTCTTCACTTGTCTGCTTCTCTCCTAGACTGTGAACCCCTCAAGGGCCGGAGCTGAGTGGCCATCAATGTTTCCAGCACCCAGGCCAGAGCGGGTGCTTAAAAGCTCACAGTTGAAGGCCTGAATAGCTGCAGGCTGATTTTGGTGTTCACGGCCCACAAGCAGAGCCTCTGGCGTCTACCTGATGTGCCTCTGGTGAGACACTCCCTTCCTGAGGCCTGGAGGGGCACACTAAAGGCAGCTCTCTCAGTCCTCACCGGCTCTCGGCTCCTCCCTCAGGGCTGTGACTACTCCTTAGGGAGGAGTGCTCAGAGGAGGCCCTGGAAGGAGGTGATGGGACCCACCCCATGCAAGGCACCTCCTTGAAGATCAGGAAAGCCTTGCCTGGCATTCAGGGCCCTGTTCTACTGAACCCAAGTGTCCCTCGAGGGCTCACTTTCTGTCCGACCAGGTAGACTTTCCAAAGCCTCTCATTGTTCTGTTCAGCCTCATCCCTCATCTCTTTGCTTCTGCTGTTCCTACCACCTGGCATGCCTTCTCCTTTGCTTTGCCAGTTAGGGCCTGTTCTTCCAGGCGCTTCCTCCAGACCCGCCACAGACCAAGTCTGAATGTCTGTACCAAGGCTCTGCCCTCAGGGAATTATAGCTGGCCTTGAATTTTCCACTAAATATTTTCCGGGTGTGAGTTTGCACTCTCCCCTGAGAGTGATCTGGGAGCTGGCCAAGCTGGACTTCCTCCAGAGTAGTGGCCAGGAAGAATGGAGCAGCTCCTGACCCCTGGAGTGAGATAAGCAGCTGGACCCCAACACTCCACTGGGGCTATTTTTAGCAGCTGGTTCCCGGCAGGCCTGGCCTGGTTCAGGCCTGGAGGGAGAACAATGGGCCATTGAGCCTTATCCAGCCCCAAACCCTGTGAGGCCGGCACTGACAATGTGTGTGTTGGGGACCAAGGGCCGTGCTCAGAGGCAGGGGACTAAGGTTGCCTGCCCCACATGCTGACCAGCAGGAAAAGCTTCTATCATGAGCTTTTTGTTAGATTTCCTGTGGGGCGAGGTGCTGGGCTGGCAGGGTGATTCCAGAAGCCTGGACTCATTAGAAGCAGCATCATCACCGCCACCATTTTTAGAGCTCTTTTTGCGGGCCAGACACATGTCCTGTCTCACATTTGTCAGTCTCATTGTACAGATGTGGAAACTAAGGCCCCACCTCAGAGAGGTCAGGAACTTGCTCACACACACAGCAAGCAAGAGGAACCATCAGGATTCAAACCTAGATCCTCAGTCTCCTTCCAGAGGGCAAAACACTGTAGAACCTTCCTAGTCTTGAGAGAGGCTTCCCCTCTCAGGTCTTCCCTGGGACCTGTGGGCTTCGGTCTCTCCTCTCTAACGGCTCTGACTTCATGAATGAACTTGGGCTCATCACTTGCCTTCCCTGGGCCTTGGTTCACTCATCTGTAAAGTGGAGGGGAGCCTTTCTTTCAGGGCTGCTGAAGGTGGAACCAGAGGCCAGGTACAACGGCCCATCACAGATGGGGCAGGGGACGGAATGGGGAGGAGATTTGTACGGACCATTGAGCCTCCTCCCTTCCCAGCATTTGATGATTTAAAGAGCCCAC
>NW_011888842.1:396138-398338 GCF_000151845.1 Pteropus vampyrus
TGGGAAGAGGGCACCTACACTGGCCTGGGGGGTGGGTATCAAGGCAGGCTTCCTGGAGGAGGTGAAGATTAAGGGAGGTCTTTAAGTGTGAGTCAATGGTATTCTAGGCAAAGGATCCTGCTGGATCTTGGTGTCTCTGCAGACTCTGGCTCACAGCTTGCTGAGCAATATCCTGTGTGCTAGGCCCCAAACGAAGCTCTTCTCATAGATAATGAAAGTATGTGGCAGTGCAGGACTGGCTATAGCTGTTTCGAGGGGTGCAAGGTGAAGAGAGGTGCAAGAGAGAGCATGGGAGTCCTGGCCAGACTGAGAGGGGCCTGGAAAGCTCAGGTGCAGACTAAGAGCTTGGTGCCTAGGGTGCAGAGCAGAGAGGCTTAGGGCAGGGAAGGCTCAGGTGAGATGACCTGGGGACAGAAGTGCCTGATGGTATTTACAGGTCTGGGGGTAGACACAGAGTGGTGAACAGGACCGTGGAACTCAGTGAAAGGCAACTGAGAGTTCACAGAGGGTTGGTGTGGCCGCCAGGAGACATCTTGACAAATGGCCCGCCTGTTCCAGGGAGGGCTTGATGGTGGCTTTCCAAGAACTGTTGTTTCTTTCTGCCCTGCAGCTTCTGCTGAGGCCAGGAGGGGAGGGGCCTGGGGCAGTCAAACCTTGCTTGTCACTTGTGCTGACCAGGGCAGCCAGGGATGGGAACAAGACACACGTCCATTAAGCGCCTCCCTCATGCCAGGCCTGTGCCAAGTTCTCCACACACCAGCACATGATGTCTTAATTGTCCCAAGAGGTGGATGTTGTTATCCCCATTTTACAGAGAAAGCTCAGGGAAGAAGAACCTGTCCCCAGGCTGGGAAAACCATGAATCTTCATCTGTCCACTAGAAAAGCCCATCCCCCAGAAGCTCCCCTTGGCCTGAGTTGGCTGCCACAATTTCCAAGAAGTAGGGAGTGAGCCTCTAGCAGCCCTTGCTGCCTGGGGATACATTGGTACGAGGGAGCCTGGCTCAGCTGAGCTGCCAGGGAAGGATGGAGAACTGGTCAGGGGAAAAGCCTGCATCCCTGCTGTGTCCAGCTCCATCCAGGCAGGGCTTGTATCCTTGCAGACAGAAAAGAGGAAGCAACGTCTCTCATGGAGCTAAAACCTCAGAAGCTTGACTTTTCTGCTCGATCCCCAAAGCCAAGAGGCTGCCCTCCTGACTCCAGGGGCTTCCCCTCTTTATGTGGCTGCCAGGGGCCTGCTTTCGCCTCTGTCTCCCCTCTGAGCCTGTTCTGAAAGAATGGGGCAATAATGCCCCCTTGGTGGATGGGTTTGAGAGGGAAGCGAGGCCATGCTTGGAGAGAGCCCAGGGCCCCGAGTGCTGACTCTGGACCCCGTGGCTAGGACTGCTGTGGTCTTTGCCATTGTCACAGCCTTTGCTTGCTGGCTCTTTGGCACTGAAGGCCATTTGGCCATGGGTAGGAGGAAGGGGCTCTGGCTTCTCTGAACTTCAGCTTTGTCACCTGCAGCTCTCTGGGCTGGGGATTTTAGGACTGGTCGTCATCAGAGACAAAGTCCAGTTCTGACAGTAGGGGCAGTGTCTGGTGGGGAGCAAGTTCGCACAATGGCTTCTTTCCCTTCAACTGCCTTCTTTACCTGTCTCGATTTCCCTAACAAATTGCCCTGGAAAGATCTCAGAAACGTGCTACTTTGCACAAAGTGCCGTGAGAAGCAGGAACACCCTCCCTGACACAACCTCCCCTCCAGATGTGCTTCCGCCTGATTACAGCATTCACACACTGCACAAATCAAACACACACAACATACACATACACATACCCTACCCTACACAGAGCACATAGCAAACACACACACATACACGATACAAACCATACCACAAGTACACACGACACACATGAACATGCAAACACAGGACACATGCACATAGACACATTCTATCACACATCACACATACAGACCATATTCACATACATAACACAGATTTACACACACACACACACACACACACACACACACACACACACACCAGCAGAACTCTGGTGCATTTTGCACTTTTCAATTGAGAAAACGCATTTCAACAAATCTCTAGGAGTTCAGCGATGCTCGAAATGATTTGGTATTTCTTTCATCCCAATAGTATCTTCAGACAGCTGAAAGCTAGGCACTCAAAGATGCAGCAAACAAATTTTTATTCTGGTCCCAG
>NW_011888842.1:399453-408598 GCF_000151845.1 Pteropus vampyrus
TTGTAGGATATTTGGAGGGGAAGTCTGGTTGCAACAAAAGCGGAGGTTTTATTGGAGAGTCGCTTTAAGAGGGAGCTGAATCTTCTAACTGGACTTTCTGGTACTCTGGTCCATCCCCATGGCACGAGCCCCTCTGGAGGAGAGTGTGGAAAAGTGCTAGGGATGCGGAGTCAGGAGATCCGAATTCTAGTTCTGACTCTGCTGTAGACTAATGTGGCCTCGAGTAGATCACTGTCCTTCCTAGGCCTCTAGTTTCCCACCTGTTAAAAAGGACCATGACGTCTTTACTGTTCCCAGGAATGTTGGTGCTGGGTAGGCTCATGATGTCCTGATGGACAGATGGGGAGGAAGATGGACCCCAGAGGGGGTGTTTGTCTTTTCGTCTTCTGCTTATTTCCCCTAGCATAATGTCCTCAAGTTTCATCCACATTGTAGCATGCATCAGAATTTTCTTCCTTTTTAAGGCCGAATGATATTCCACTGTGTATATATACCACATTTTGCTTATCCATCCATCTAGTAACAAACGTTTGGGCTGCTTCCACATTTTAGCTACTGTGAATAATGCTGTAATGAACATGGGTGTACAAATATCTCTTCAAGAGCCTGCTTTCCATTCTTTTGGATATATACTCAGAAGTGGAATCGCTGGATCACATTGTAGTTCTATTTTTAATTTTTTGAGAAACTACCATACTGTTTTCCATAGCAGCTATACCATTTTACAACCTCACCAACAGTGCACAAAGATTCTGATTTCCCCGTATTCTCGCCAGGACTTGTTATTTTCTGTTTTATTTGATAGTGGCCATCCTAATGGCTGTGAAGTGCTATCTCACTGTGGTTTTGATTTACATTTCTATAATGATTAGTGATGTGGAGTATTTTTTCATACATTTTTATGACATCTTGGGCAGGGTGGCCACTTTCTTCTCCTTTCAGCCCCTAACTCTGGGCTCCCTGCGCCTGGAGAGGCCCCCTTTGTGCACCTGCAGCCCTGAGGCCCTCTAAGACTTGACCTAGACAATCACAGGATCTTGGACTCTCACAATGGGAAGGGCTCCTAGCATTCCCCAGGTTCAGCCTCTCATTGTAGAGATGGGAGGACCACAGTCCAGAGAAGTTTAGTAAGTTGTCCAGGGTTGTCCTGAGATCCGTGAAGGTGCTGGATGCTGGCGCTGCCAGTGGTTGGCACACTCTGAGCTTCGAGCCCTTTCTTCCCACTGCTTCCCTGGAGCTCTGCTCTGCAACCACTCGCTTGCGTTTTTGCAAAGTGATGTCATCTTCAGATAATGGTTTTTCCGTTTGTTCGCGGTGGAGCAGGAGTTCCAGATATTGCGCTTTGGGGGAGGGGCTCAGGACAGCTAATTGTGCACCCCTCAAGCATAGGGAGCTGGGTAGGCCCCCCGCTCCTGACATCCCCATCTGAGGTACAGAAGTGAGGCCCATTGTCTCAGGCCTCCTGGTCTCCCGAGCCCTGAATGAACAAAACTGGTGAGGGCCCCAGAGAGGAGCCTCTCCACTTCTTCCTTGTGCAGATGGGAGTCTGAGGCCCAGAGAGCAGGGACTTGCTGAGCTCACACAGCATTTAGAGGCAAAACTTGGACTCATACCCAGACTCCTAACATCGTGGGCTACTTGCCCGTAGCTCAGGGCCTCTCGACCTCAGCACTGTTGACATTTTGGGCAAGGGGGGGCTTTGTTGTGAGGTGCTGTCCTGTGCATTGTAAGATGTTCAGCAGCATCCCTGGCCACCACCCACTACATGCCAGCAGCACCTCCTGAGTCGTGACAACCAAAAATATACCCGGCTATTGCCAAATGCCCCCTCCCACCCCCAGGAGACAGCAAATTTATCTCCCTTGAGAACCACTGCCATAATTGCAGAACCTGGCAGAAATCACATACCCACCACCCTCCATTTTTAGATGTGTTTTTGGGTGGGGGAAATTCCTTTGTCCGCAGGAAGAAAGTAACCCTCCACCTTCCGAGCTTTTAGCCACGGCTATGGGCAAGAGAGGATTCTTGAATCTGAAGCCCAAAGGTGCTTTGTCTGAGGTCTCGACTCCATGCCCTATCGACACCTCCAGGATGTCAGAACAGCCCTGAAGGGGGCTGCGAGGAGCTGGCAGGAGTTCGAGACCAACTCCTGGCTAGAAACACTGCTTCCTCTGACCACTTTTCTTGAAGCAAACCTGCTGATTTATTTTCTTGGGAAAATAAAAATAAATGCTGGCTTTCGTAATCTCATCTCCAACCCCATCTGGAAAAACCAGGCTCATGCGGCTTGGCAGCCGGGGCTCTCAGGGCTGTGTTTGGCGGAACCTGGAGTCATCATGGGCGCTCGAACATCGGAGCAGGCACGGCCTACATTTCCTTTCCTGTTACAAGGTTCCTTGGAATGTAAGCAGCCCCAGGAGGCAGTCCGTGGGTGGGCAGGCGGAATGTGGTGGAAAGAAGCCCTGGGCAGGCCAGAGGCCAGCTCAACTTCTGACTTGTTGCGTGACATCGAGTCATCGCTCTTTTCTCGCTGGGCCTCAACTTCCCCATCTGTGAAGTGGGAGGAGCAGTGTTTCTATGAACCATATGCATCAAAATCACTTAAGGAATGTGTTTAAAATGCATATTCTTGATTCTTCCTCCAGATGTCCTAATGTGGTTTATGAGCATCCATGTAATTTAGGTGTGCTTAACTTTGGGGATCCACTGCCCCAAGGACCCAGAATTTTCCGTCCAGGCTTCAAGTTTGAACAGCACTACAGTTCTGCAGAGTTGCCATTTCTGCCTCATAACCAGTATGAGGGTCAATCCTGAGGCGAGAGGGTAAGAGTCATGTGGTGGGTCTGGACAGGGCATTGCTCCTGAAAATTATCTGTTATCAAGTCCCTGGCAAAGTCCCTGAGGTCTTCAATCCAACTGAAGTCGCTGTTAAAGCACTTTATTCCTGCAACGATGAAACTCTAGCAGCTAGTTACACAGTCTGGTTTCAAAATTGTGCCATTTATTATTTTGGTCGGATTGGCTTGTAAACCCTTGTGTAGTCATACATCATTTATAACTGCATTATTCCACAAGAATGCATTTTCCAGATGAGGTCTATTCCTTCTGTGAAAAACTAAAAAAAAATTTTTCTTTCTTTTTATGTGAAGTGGAAGTCTTTCACAATGTGTACCTATTTATGTCATCCTAAATGAAGGTCAGGGAACATAATTTTACTAATTCCTGATGACCAAGGGCTGTCACTGTGAGCCTCAACTATTGTATGCATGCTACTTTTAGAGACTCCTAAGTTGTATGATCACTGTGCTTGGGGGACACTAAATGTCCCCCGAGATGCTAAATCCTTGTGTTTGTTTCTCAAAGTTTTGTTTTGCTTTTATTTTTGTATTTTAGAGTATTTCTTCTTTATATAGCATGTCAGCAGTTGCTTCTTACCAATATCATGACAACGCCCCCTAGTGGAAAACAAATAACCCATGTATATTAGAATAATTTGTAGTATAAGAGTTAATAAACAATGAATGAGAAGATCCCCTAATAAGTTAAAGGCATGGACCTTTTACTTTTATTTTGGCAGCTGGGAGTAGGAGGTAGTTCCCTCCCCGCCTACTTTGATAGCCTCTGATAGCTTTCTGGAAAATGAGGAATTAGTATAGATAAATTTTTCCATGTAAATAATTTACATTCCAGGTGGATTTGTTTTGTGTCTGAATTAGAGATGTCGTCATTTCCTCCTCATCCACACCCTCTTCTTGGAGAAGCTGCTCCACCCCTGGCTCATGACACAAGACCCAGCTCACTGACCACCTGATCCCACCACTCGGGCCAATCAGATTCTCTGGCCAGGAAATTTGCACCTGGGATTTATAACTGAAAAAGTTACCTGTGTGGAGCTGAACTTGCAGGCCATGTGACTCAGGGGCTGAGACCACCGTAGGGAGCCGCCCTCATGAGTCATGAGTAAGCCCAGAATGAGCCCAGAAGCCAGGCTGTGGAGCCTCCCTGGGCAGAGATTCAGGTGGAGGGGGGCGGTCAGAGGAGGGGGCGGCAGGAGACACAAGGGTGCCAAGCCCCTGGTCAAGCCACAGAAAATCAGGGCAAGGAAAACTCTGAAAGAGCCCTGGCTTCTCCCTACATTTGGGATACTGCGATCTTGGGAGGGGCAGAAACTGACCCAAGGTCATCCAGAGAGGAAGCGACTTAACTGGACCTGAACTCTGCCGTGCTTGTTCTGCTTTCCCATCCAGGCACCTGGCTCAGAGGATGGACAGACCATGTCTCCGCTCTTTCTTCTGCCACATTCTCTTCTGCTGGGAATCTGAAGCCTAGGCAGATGCCATGGTATGGCATGACTTGCTCCCAACATCTCCCTAACAGCTGGTCACAGTGCCTACAATTCCACCAACTCCCATTTCCAGAAGCAGCCCTGGGCAGAGGAACACCATGTGTCTTGTTCACAGGAAGGATTAAATAATGGGTTAAAAAATCCAAGGTAAGGACATCCACATTTATTGAATCCCCAGATAACTATATACCCATCACTTCCACACGGGAAAAAAAAAATGAGGCTCAGAGGGGCGAGATGACTTGTCCAAGGTCACATAGCAAGTTAGGAGCAGGGCTCAAATCTGCTTCCAGAGCCCAGTCTCCTTGCTCTACAGAGCACAGGTGCTGAGTTCTGGAGCCAGGGATAAGCTGAGGAGGGGGGCAGATACAAGATGACCGTGTGCCATGGAATCATTCATGGAGCAGAGTCCTGGCCTAGGAATTAGTGCCAACTGGCTCCATCACCCTGGACTCCTTTCTGGGCCTCAATTTCCTCACCTTCAAAGGAAGGCTGGACTGGATGTTCTCTGCAATCCCAGAGAACTCTACGGGCTGAGAGTGAGGCTGGGCTCTGGAGCCTGAAGCGGGAGGACCTTGTGGCAATAGCTGTCTGTCCACCCAGGATTCAGATTCCAAGTGACCAGACAGTAAGAGCATGGACTCTGGGGCTCAAATGCCAGGCTTCGAATCCTCCTGCTCCATTCACTACTACCGCGTGGGCCCAAGTAGGTTAAATTAATGGTTCTAGCTTTAGTTTCCTCATTTATAAAATGAGGATAATAATCCCATAGTTAAGGATTAAATAAGTTAATTCATGTAAATGCCTGGCACTAGTAAATGCTCAGTGCATGTTAATTATGGCTTCCATCCCGCATGTCCTGTGGTACCCTTTGAGGGTGAGAAGGTTTAAGCTTCTAGTCCTGCTGAATTTCTCCTCCCAGATACAAGGCAGCCCTGGGATCCAGCAGCTGGTCCCTGCAGGCCTATTTCCTGGGCAGAGTGAGTCCATGATCACTCAGACATGACACATGGCCCAGCCACCCCCACGGTGACCACAGGCGGCCGGTCCTGGGCTAAAAATACCACTTTCATGAATGGAGCCAGGAGGGCCATTCTGGGACCCACAATTAGTGTTTGTGTTAAAACTGAATCTCTGGCTCTCCACCCCTTGGTATCTCCCCTTCTGTTCTGCTACTTTGGGGAGCCTCACTCAGGATTGGGGGGATCGTGTGTGGTGGGGGAGGTGCCAAGGAGGGGTAGAGTGCACTGATGGCTCCTTTAACAAATAAGGAACCAGCAGACTGTCCCCCAATTCCCCTATAACTTTGAGAGGTAGGAATGAAAATCTCCCTTCATGTGGAGGAAATGGAAGTTTTCAGAGTTCACGGCCAGGGAGTATTCAGTCAAATTTGGGCTCTGGATCTGTGTCCCATCCCGAAGTGTCTTTCCCTCCACCTGCAGCTGCCATGGGACAGCCCATTGTGGAGGGACGCCGACTGGAGTGGGGGGCTGGCCTGAACAGGCTTTCTTCTTTCCCTGAGACCCAGAGGTGTGGTCATCTTATGAGGATCAGGAATGGAAAGGAGGGCCCAGCTCAGGGAGCAACAGAACCAGAGCTGAAGCTGAACTGGAGATACCCCAGTGGGGCATGAGGTGAAGGACCACGTCTGGGATGGGCAGACAGAGCAGCAGGACCAAGGTGTCAGGAAGCCAAAGCAGGCAACAGTCTCGGGGGACCCACCAGGCTGCTACCAACTGGAGCCTCCAATATTCTTCCTTCTGCGGCATCTGTGGGATGTGACCTGGGTTAGGCTGGTAGGTGGGGATGCAGTTAGTGGCAGGGCAGAAGTTGAGGCCCACCAAAAGGGGTCGAGCCTGGCCATGCCACTGCCCGGCTAAATCCCTTCCAGGGCTCCTTAGTGCTTAAGTGTCTGTCTTCAGCCAGACTGTGAGCTCTCTGAAGGCAGCATGCATTGGAAAAAATGACAAGGAGGAACTTTGAGCCCATGGCCCCAGATGCATTGTCCTTTCCTAGAGAAGAATTAGCGGTCCAAAGGGGCATGGAGAACAGTGGCGGGCTCAGAGGGGCATGGAGAAGGACTAAGGTCCAATTCACTTTGCTCAGGGACTCCTTGAACTCCTTATCGTGGAGACCGCGCTGAACTCAGAAAATACTGCCCCCTACCGTGACCCTCAGGGATAGCCATGCCTAAAGGGGTGGCTGTCGCCCCTGCTCATAGAAAAAGCAGGAGTTACAGATGATCCTTTCATAGTCCTCAAGCTAGATTCCATGTAGGCTCGAAGTGGGTTCTGGAGGGTTTTAGGATTTGGGGAGCTGAGGTCTTTGAGAATTTTGGAAATCTTAGAGCTTTCACAATCTTTAGAAGTCTTGAAATCTTGGAAATGTTAGAACCTTTGGAATTTTAAAATGTGGAGCCCTTTTAGGATCTTGGACTCTTCGGACATTCTAGAATGTTGAGAGATTTAATCTGGGGCTCTTTCAGTCCCAGAGTGGAAGATGCCCTTTTGGTGTCAAGACAGACAGTCACCAGCAGATCCAACCTCTCTCCTTCCACCAGCCCTCGGAGCCCAGTATTTCAAATATCCTGATCTTGTGCAGTTTTTCATTCCAGATTTTAAATACAAAATTGTATCAATCATCTTAAGTTTTTGATGTTGTGTTTCTTAAACACATGATGATAATATTTTTTGGCTTATTGGATTTTTGAAATTCCAGGGCTTTTTAAAGATGATTTTTGCCCCTTATGTCATGGATACACCAAATATTCACCCTGGGATGGGACGTAGAAATCAACTACTTATACAAATAGAGAAACTAAGGCCCAAATAGGGCATAAGATTTATTTAGGATCCTACAGTGATTCAGAGTCAGATCTGGGCTTCTTGGCTTCTGGATCTGAGCTGTACCCACTGCCTCCCCACTGCCCACCCAGCACCCCTGTTCTTAGTTGCTGCCCTATCCACTCAGGCCGAGGATGTTCAATGCCTTTCCTCAGAGCTTTCTCCCACTTCCAAGTTCCCCTCTGCCAAATGGGGCCAGGGATTCTTGAGCTAGGCCCAGGCCCTCCTGCCTGGAACGTGAGATGTGTGTAAGGAACAGACATACTGCCAGGTTACTTTCAGCAAGCAGGATGCAGGAGGAAATGAGTTAAACAGAATCTCCACTGTAGCTCATCCAGGGCTCTTGGAGTCTGGAAAGCTCTTTAGAGAACTGGAGAGTCGTTTAGACCCAGCACTTGGACTTCTCCAGCAGCCTTCTCTAGTGCGTGCCTGCTGAGGCCTCCCCACCCCTCTCTGCCTCTTCCTCCATCTGCCACTGTTGCCTACTGCATCTTCTTTCCTTCTGTCCCAGGGCTTTTGCTTCTGTGTGGCCTTCGCCTCCTCATTGTTTCTCCTGCCTTATAGTCCTGTGAGCTCCTGGCCTCTGCAGCCCCAGAGTTTCTCTTTGCTTCTCTTCATGTATCTCAGCTTTGGCTCTCACTCCCGACTTCTCAACTTATACTCAGAGAGTAGTACATATCTCAACTTATACAAAATGAGGAACTGATTGGTTTGGAAGTCACCCACCAGGTGACTAAATGAGCTCTTATACCTGGTCTCTGATTCTTTGACACCAGTGGGTGTCCAAAAATTCAATTCAGTTGTGACACAAACCCCCAGAGTTAGAGCAGACACCATAGGTTTAGGGCTCAGTCTCACAAGCCCGCCCCTATTTCAGATGTCAGTTGCAAGTCTCAGGATCACCCATACTTCTGACTGACTAGTTACGAATTTGGAGGCTCCCACAACCCTCTCTTCAGGTTCCATAATCTGCTAGAACATCTCACAAAATTCAAGAACATGCTTTACCCACTATTACTGGTGTATTATAAAGAATGTAACCCAGAAGCAACCCAATGGAAGAGATGCATAGGACGAAATATGGCAGGGGGTGGGTTTCTATGCCCTTGCAGGCACCTCACCCTCCCAGCAAGTCGATATGTTGACCCACCCAGAAGCTCTCCAAACTCTTGTCGTTTAGAGGGTTTTATGGAAGTTTCATTATGTAGACATGATAGATTTAATCCTTGGGCATTGTAATTGAATTCAATCTCTTAGCCTCTCTCCCCTCCCAGGAGTCACAGTGCAGACAACCAGTCCCATCCTGAACCTACCTAGGTCCTCCAACAAGTCATCTCATTAACGTACAAGAGACAATGAATTCCAAGGAATTTAGGATCTCCAGTGCCAGGAACCAAGGACAAAGAACAAATATTTATTTATTTTTATTAGACCATACTGGGTCACTTCTCACACTGCTAGCCAATGTCAAGATTGGCTGCTTTTAGCTCAAACACCCGCTTTGGTCCAGGCAGCCCTGACCAGGGTGGAAGGATCATGTAGTGTAGTGTGTGCCCATGTATAAGCTGCTCAGCTTGGACACAGACATGGCTGGTGACAGAAGTGCCTGGGTAACTGATAGCTACTCAGTCTGGCTCATGTAGGAACATATAGGGCAAGAACCCGTTAGTTTAAGTGTGCTGTCTTCAGAAATCCTCTCTCCCCAACTCCTTCCTTCTTATCATCTCTCTTTTGCTTTTTAAAAATGACACATTGGAAAGAAAACAACTGTCTCCACATTTAGCCATCCTACAGCTGGCTGTCAATCAACGTGATCCCTCTTCCCTCCACTTCCATCCCTTCCACCTCCCCCTGACTTCCCTCTCTCCTCATGTCTGCCCAGTCACTCAGGTCTTCTGTTAGTTTCTGAAATAGACAAAGCCATTTCTCATCACAAGGGCTTCATATATGCTGTTCC
>NW_011888842.1:408728-410956 GCF_000151845.1 Pteropus vampyrus
AAGGAGAGGAGAAGCTGACCACTGCCCCTATTTCTGGACCAGAAAATTCTGCATACATCTAGGCATTCTCGTGATTGTCTCAGACAATTACCTAAGGCCCAGCAGAAAAATCATCCCTTTCTGGAGTCACCCCACTGACTGCATTTTAAAGAGATAAGGAGACCCCCAAATCAAGTTGTGGTTTTGATTACATCACCAATGTGGCTTGTTCAACCTGCTAGTTCCAAAAGATTTATTCTCAGCTGCCACCATGAGGCAGGCACTGGGCTGCTGCAACAACTGTGAATGTCTTTTGGGCTCAGAACAATCCTCGAGGCCGGCGTTACCCTCCTGCTGATCCAGGAGAAACTAAAATTGGAGTGCATATCCTCAGTCACACAGCTAATAAGCAGCAGGTCCATGGGCCTCTGCGGCGTACTGCCCTGCCTCTCTGAGTCTCATCATCTGTGAAATGGGGGTACGGGGTCATCATCATTATTCATTCAGAGAGGTGAGGAGTGGAGGTGCTCTGAGCACAGTAGGAGGTACAGTCAAGGTCATGCCCTTCTCCTTGGGCCTACCATTGGCCCCACCCGCACCAGGCGCTATGTCTCTAGTGGGACTGGAGCTATGTGTTTGGCCTGGTGTGTCCTCACATCTGGAAAGCATGGCTTGCTGGCAAATTTAGATTCTGGAAATCCCCCCTCCAGTCCCCCACCCTGTGTCTCTGGGCAGCTGACAGCAGGAATCCCAGGGCCAGGCTGTGGAGAGCTGCCAGGGGGAGGTCTGGCCGCTCAGCCTTTCCCAGGCAGCACTCCTCGCTAACCTCACTTGACATTGATGTTTCTGGTTGACTGGTAACCAGGCAGAGTCTGTAAGCCCTCAAAACGTGAGAGGTTGATGTTTGCTCTGTTGGTATCTGCCTGGCACGCTTCTGGCCTTTAGGGCAGGGGGGCCAGGGGATTTGGTTTGCAGAGATCTCGAGTTGAGTGACAAGAGGGCCCTTGTCCCTGGTCTCGACCTCCTCAGTGGGCAGCGGAGGCGCAGTTCTCCCCGGCCGGGCTCTCCCCGCGGTGGCAGGAGCCCTGCATTCCAGCCTGACTTGCATGGCCCACTGTCTCTCTGGATCTTGTGAATCCACATGTGTGTAAGGGAGGAAAATAATTTCCCCTTTACCCTTCTGAGTTCTAAGTTAACACCCCTGCGATAAATGACAGATTAACAAGAGAGACACGCACAGAAGTTTACTAACATGTATCTGGATACGTGGAAGAGACGCAGAGAGAGTAACTCAGGGAGGTGGTTTCAGAATTCAGCCCCATCTTAATAGGGAAAAGGAAGGGGGATGTAGGTCCCTTAGGGGAGAGGAAATGAATTTTAGGAGAGATGAATGGGTCCTTAGAAGAATGGTGGGGACGTATGATAGTTTGTGACAAAGTTTGTCTGGATGTAACATCGACTTCTAGTCTCCTCTCCTTTGACAAGAGTCAGTCCCCCTGGTTGATGACACTCCCTAAGAGGGGACTGATAATGATTGAGTTCCTTTAGGAGAATCTGTTTTTGGGCTGATAAGGGGAGTTCAGAGAAAGCCTCTCCCTACATTTGCTATTTTTCAAGTGCCTACAGCTCAAAAAAATTGATATTCCAAGATGGTGTATTTTAGGGCGGCTAATTCTGTTACCCTTCAAGTGACATGAGAAGAGTGCTTCTCCATCCAGTGTGTGTGTATGTGTGTGTGTGTGTATGTGTGTGCGTGCGCACGCGCGCGCTCACACACATGCTTATGTGCTTGTGCATGAGTGTGTGTGAAAGATATGGGGAACATTTTTGGTTGTCACAATGATGGAAGTGGGGTACTATTGGCAGATAGTGCCAGGGAGCCAGGGACTCTAAGTGTCCTGCAATGCACAGGACAGTCTTACCCCATAAGGGCAGGTTGTGCCTCATTGAGAAATTCTGAGTAAGATAATTTCAAATGTCTGAGACTTTTGATATTTTAGGATCACAATTGGAAAACAGCTTGTTGCTACTTAACCTGAGGAAGAATTTCCCTATGCTACTATAGTCATTATCACTTGTGTCCACCAAACACCAGGCATGGTGCCAGGGAATGAAGAAGCCGATTAAAGCCCCATTGCCCTGTAAGAGGGTGGGTCTAGGTCATTGGAAGATCCCTGGATGGGTGTGACTGTGGGAGGGTTTGGGATAAAGGGCAAGAGGTGGCAGAATTCCTATCCCTAACAGACTGG
>NW_011888842.1:411006-412699 GCF_000151845.1 Pteropus vampyrus
TACATACAACAAAATATTATTCAAGTATATTACATGCAACAACATGTATGCTATAGCATGGACGAACCTTGAAAACATGCTAAAGGAAAGAAGCCAGAGACGGTTTCATTTATGTGAACGTTCAGAATGGCAAATCCATAGAGATAGACAGTAGATTAGTCGTTGCCAGGAGATAGGGGAAGGAGAATTGGGACTAAGTGCGTATAGGTACCAGTTTCTTTGGGGGATGATAAAAATGTCCTGGAATTAGATAGTGGTGATAGCTGTACAACATAGTGAATACGCTAAAAACCACTGAATTATACACTTTAAACTGGTAATTTTTATGTTATGTGTCTAATAGTTCAAAAATTCAATTAAAAGTATATTCAGTGATCGAAGGGAGTGCTCGTGACTTATTAAAAGGAAAACAGGGTAAAAAATCTAGCTACAGTATGTGCTATAATCTGCGTATACCAAAACTTCTAAAAATTATTAGAGTGTAGCAGGTTTGCAGATATCAACCAGAAACTCAGACATGTAGGAAATTTCATGTTTGTCTCTATTTTGAAAAACTACATTAGATCTGACTCAGACCTCCACCCAGTCCATCCATGGACCAGTGAAACATTCAATCTCAGTCATTCGGGGGCTCCTTCTCTCTCCTCTTTGTCCATACCAGCCGAGATGGAGCGGGACTTCATGTTCCCCTCAATCTAGCTTCCCTGATATTTCCTTGGCAGGGGTTGTGGGTTTAGGGAGTGTATGGGGTTCGGCCTCAATGAACCTCACGGCCACCCCCTCCGGGCCCCACCTCCATTTCTGATTGGGATCCCCTCCTTTCCCTTCCCCTTTCTCTCTGGTCTTAAAGCCCAACCCTGTACTCCTGTCCCTCTAGGACACTTAGCACAGGCTCCTCTGTGAGCTCAGATTTTCACAAAAGATGAAGGCAGGGATTCTCTTTAGGAAGCTCTGTCTTTCAGCCCTGAAAAAGTACCTTCCCCTAACCCCAAACCAAGGAGGGATATGGTGACAACCAGGCTGCCTCCTACAATGGAGAAGGTGGCAGAGGTGATTCGGAGGGAAAAACAGAGACACAAATTATCTTTATAAATTATATCGCCATCAATGTGGACAGAAAACAAGACTTTGCATTTTCATGGCATTTGTCTCTGGGAATGGAATTATGGGTAGTTTTCATTATTTTTCTTTATGCTTATTTGATTTTTCTACAGTGGATATATATTTCATTATTGATTTAAAATAGGATTTAAAAATTCTACCATTCACTACCTGAAAAATACTTTCCTCTCCACAGTAGCAGGTCCTCTTCAATCCTTCCCTCTTCCCTAAGCCAGTTACAATGCGAGGAAGGGGAGGCTAAGATGCGGCTCTTCACGCCTGTGGACAACAGCTATCAATGCGCAGGTGGGCTTATATGGGTCACTGGATACAGAATTTACAAGAAAGTGGCAGAGAAAGCCATGGCCCTTGAATATAACACATTGAAAAAAGGGAAAAGGAGAGAAGATTTGTGAGAAATTTCTTTGAAGAAAGCTTTTGTCGTGAGGGTAGGGACATGAGAGGGGTTGGAAGTGTGAGGGGGCTGCTACCTTTTTCACTTTAACGAACCACCTGGAGAAAGCCCGACCTGTGTTCCCAGAAGCTGGGGGACACTGGGGACTGGAGAAAGTTCAAGTGGCCTCTGTCAGGG
>NW_011888842.1:415524-427061 GCF_000151845.1 Pteropus vampyrus
GAAGAATTTCCCTATGCTACTATAGTCATTATCACTTGTGTCCACCAAACACCAGGCATGGTGCCAGGGAATGAAGAAGCCGATTAAAGCCCCATTGCCCTGTAAGAGGGTGGGTCTAGGTCATTGGAAGATCCCTGGATGGGTGTGACTGTGGGAGGGTTTGGGATAAAGGGCAAGAGGTGGCAGAATTCCTATCCCTAACAGACTGGAGTTGGGGGCAAGTGGTGGGGAGCAGGAGAGAGGGACTCTCATGGGTGGAGGCAAGAACCTATGAGGCAAATCGAGCAGGGAGCAATTCTTGGAGCTATGGGGTTGGAGAGAAAAGAGTGTTTAAAAACAGGGATGTCAGACGTTCAATGTAAAGTTGCGTTCTGCACTGCAAACATTTTTCCATATTTCCTCTTCAGTTAAATCTGGGGCACACCCACAGATGACTTGGGGGAACAGGTTTTTTATGGTGCTGGAGGCAGGGGCTGAGTGTTGCATCTCAGTAGATGCACCAAGGAGCTCAAGGCTCTTGAATGATCCACACTGAATTAACTCAGAAGATTGGAGATGAACGGCGGAGAGAGCACGAGAAGGTGAAAACTCTCATGCTGAAATCTTGAAGAGGGTTTTAGACTGGGAGGAAGGGGTCCATGGCAATCCAGCAGCAAATCTTAGGGATGACTAGTAGTGTTTATTGAACAGCAGGTTTGAAGAGGCCACGTATTACAGTGGTTAAACAAGTAGCTTCCCAGTGCAGGTGACCTGGGTTGAAATCCCAGCCTCTGCCCGATGGCCTTGGCTAGTTACACACCCTTCTTTAAGTGACTTAGCATCATTGGCTTCCTCATCTGAAAAATGGGGCAATGTCATGCTTCCTGTGGAGGTCACTGTGAAGATTAGATGACATGATCCACGTAAGGCACTGAGCACTGACCATGCATATAGTTTTCGGTAGATGCTCTAGTAGATGCAGCGGTGGTTCTCATGACGATGATCACTACGCTCCGTTGTCTCCAGGGGCACACACAGTGCAGCTGACATTTGAGTTTCATATATGTTCTCCCATTTCATTCTCAGACCAGATCCACAAGGCAAACATTTTACTCCCCACTGTACGGATGGAGAAACGGAGGCTCAGAGAGGTAAAGCGACTTTACCTGAGGCCACACAACTAGCATATACTGGAGTCGAGGTTTGAAATCAGTTCCTTCTGCTCCTCCAGGCAGTCGAACAGTGGGGTGAGATGCCTTGACAGATCATGATCTCCATGTCCCTTGGCAAACTGGAAGAGAATTTCTGCCCTGGGTAGGAACACAGATGGTGTCTGGCTCTAGGATTCGACTCTGTGACTCAGTTTCGGGCTTTGGGAAGATTTGTGGGAATTTGCTGGTGAGCTTGCAGGCCTGGGTCATGAGGTTTGAGGGCCAGGGGGTGCTAAGAAAGCCTGCTGACCCAAGAGACCAATATACTGTCCTTAACACATATGGAGATGGTGTGCGTGTGTGTGTGTGTGTGTGTGTATCTGTGCTGAATTGGCACTACTTTCTTTTGCTCTCCAAGAATCTTGGCCCTGCTGGTGAGGTCACCTCACAAGGAATTAGTCTGCACTCAAGATCTCAGGTGGCGACATAGGATATGGGCACAAAATCCAGGAAGAAGTTGACAGGGGAGGGCCGGAGGCCTGGTGATCACTGTGTCCCTGTTATTCTTTACACAGAAAGCCTAACTCTTTTGTTCTCTGGGACTGGCCAAAGGGCACCTGGCCTCAAGACAGAGGGAGTGAGAGCTCCTGGGAGAGCGGGAGGAGGCCAGGGGGAAGCCGTGGCCTGGGAGCAGGAGACTATAAGTCAGGGACCTGCTGTGCTGCCACCTCCCTGGGTGACCTTCTTTCCCCCGTCCACACAAGAAGGGGCCTTGTCTAGACTCCTGTGCAATAGGGAGGGTCCTGGATGTCTGACTCGAGTTTCTTGGAATTTCCCAAGCTGGGAAGACTCAGGAATATTTCCCTAAAAGGCCTAAAGGGTGAATAAGTGGCCCAAAGAAGCGTTATTTCATCAAAGGAAAGGAAAGCAATTCAGTGGAGAAACTTCCGATAGGAAAGGTAACAGAGACATTCCTGGGTTGGGGGAAGGGGTGAGCCCTTTCTTCCTGCTTAGGGCACGGGACCTCTCAGAGGAAAAAGAACAGCTGTTTCCTTCACCTCAGGACTGAGTGTGAGAAAATGGACTGGAATTACCACAGGGGGGTTAAGGTTAGACACTTAGCTCAACCAGATAAAGCAATCACTTAGATCTCTTTACTCTGAGAGATATTCAGCCTGAAGTTGTAAACAAGTTTAACAAGGCTTAGGGAAATCCACAAAAACTGAACAAAAATGGAGAAGAATGGGAAAGGTAAGTTTTCGAATCAACAATGAGGTTCTTAGAAGCAGCCTTATTCCCAGTAAGTACTGTGCCTGGCATCTTGGCAGTGGGTACATGGTCTCCGTTCGCCAGAAATTTACAACACATTGCTGGAAGAATGACTCTGAAAACCAGTCAAAAGCAAACAAACAAACAAACAAAAAAGTCAAAGTTTAAATCCCGTATGTAATATTTATTGAGTGCTGCTGTGTGCCCCTTGCATGAGAATCCTCTTGGAGACCCCGGCGGAGCCGCTGGCTGGAGTGCCTGATTGCCAGCAGCCTCCCAGCCACGGTGAACACTGCCCTTGGAGGCAGATTGCAGAGTGGATGGTGGCACTAGCTTTGGAACTGGGCAGATCTGGACTTCGATCCAGCTCCAGTTCTGTGTATCTTTGGACAAGTTACTTGCCCTCTCTGAGGTTCAGTTTCCCCAACTCTTACAGAAAAATAATGCTTTCCTTGTAGGGATGTTATACATAAAGCATTTAGCCCAGGGCCTGGCATATCGCAAGCACCCCATAAATGGGAGCTGCTGTGATTCAGTTTACACTGGGGCAATTCCCTTCCCTTGCTCTTTAGTCTGTTTCTCCAGATAACAGGACGTCCTCAGCAGCTCTGAGAGGCCAGGGCTCCATCAGAGACTCTGGGCAGGGGCTGACCAGGGCCTGGTCCCCACGGAGATCAAATTTCCAGCCCCTCAATAGAGCCAAGTAAACACAGGGGAGACAGCGCGGCTCCCTCAGCTGCCCACTAACAACCGGATTCCTCAAGCCACCACAGCCACGGGCTCCTTGCTCTGATTACGTCTGGCTCCAGTGTCCCTGGGTCCTGTTGCTGTCACTCTCATGAGACCCTGGGGTTTGGGGTGAGGGTGTGGAAGAGTCGGTGTAAGCCAGTTCTGTGGTGGTGGTGGCAGCAGCTGGAGTGTCAGCTGCTTCCAGACCAGATGGCTTTTCTCTTGGAATTTCCCTTTCCAGCTCCCTCCTCTCTTTGTTGGTGACTTTACTGTTCTACTAAAGTTGCTGAGGGATGAGAAAGAGCCCGGATGCTAAGGAAACTCCCTCCCCCAGGTCTCAAACCTGCTGCACCCCTACTTTTCTGAGGCCAAGAACAATGGCCCCAGCCTTATAACCTCTAATCTTTTCTCTCATTCTCTGACTTTTTGCTTTTCAAGAGAAATCAGCATGTATTTATCGAGCACAGCTGGGCACTAGACATAGGCGAGCGAGAGGCAGAATCCGAGCCCTTGAGAATTTTACAATTTCTGCCTGATGAGCTCCTACCCAAGCTTCATAGCCCAGTTTGAATATTCCCTCCCAGCTCTCCACGCTACTCATCTCAAGCCACTTTCTCACTGGTGTTTCGCACATGGCCACATGAGCCTTCCAGCAGCTCCTTGAGGCCAAGCTCCTTCTCTCTGGAGGACCGTCGCTGATGCCGCCCCCTCCGAACTCTTTCACCCACCATTCCTGAGCAACCCATACCCACTCTTCAGATTTTAGGGCCCCTTGAGGGCCATCCATTATTGTGGTCTACAATTTAAGGCATGTTTATTGGACTCCTGCCTGTCTCCCTCCCTGGAATGTAAATTCCACAGGGGCAAGGAGTGCCCGTGTTTGTTTACTTTTGTCATCTCGGGGTCTGATATGTGGAAGGCTCTCAGTAGGCAATTGCTGACTAGACCCCCTCTTCTATGAAGTCTTCCCTGATTTCCTCAGACACAGTTTCTCTCTCATCTGGACATCTCTCATTGCTTTCTTTTTTTTACCTTACTTCGTTTACAAATTTTTATTCCAGAATATTATGTACATATAGAAAAGTACATAAAAGATGTGTACGATTTCACAAATAATTACAAAGTAAACGCTCACTTAACTACCCCCACTCAGGTCAAGATATAGAACATAATCAGCAACTAGAACCCCCCGTGCCTTTCTTTTCCCACTAGATTTAACCATGATCTTGCTTTTTTGATTATTTTGTTTTATTTCATAGTTTTGCTATCTACACAGACATTCTTAAACCACAGAGTTTAATTTTGCACATTTTTTTGAGCTTTATGTGCATGAACTCATTGCACGTGTTTTTATCTGTGTTTGGCTTCTTTGGCTCCGTATTATGTTTGTGACACTCATCCATGTTGGGCAGTGTAATTGCAATTCATTCACTTTCTTTGCAGTATAGTATTCTACTGTATGACATCACTTATTTATTCATCCTGTTGCCGATATATTAACTGGGCTGCAAATATTTGCGCATCAACTAATGAACATTCATGGCTACGTTTTCAGAGAAAGGAGAACGATGCTGTGCCTCTGCGTGGTCAGTCCCCTGTCCTGAGCTGCCACACCCCAAAAGTGAGGCCTTGCAGAAAGCAGCTCCCTTGCTCAGCCTGGGCCCCGACACCACCCTCACTATTAGGAATGAGGTTCATAAGACAGGCTGAAAGCCTGCTGACCTGGTGACCTTGATCTTGCTGGCAAGTCTGACTGACCTCGCTTAGAAGGTGGGGTCGTTTCTGCCTCAGAGATTGTACAGGATCTACTCCACCATCTTTCATTTTTAAAACAGACTTTAAAAACTCCCTGTGAAGTGAGGACCTCTGGAGTTTCTGAACTGGAAGTTCAGAGCCTGTGGGTCCTGAGCCCTGTGGGGTAGAGGCAGGCTGAGGCTATTGGGTGGGGTGGCCTTTGCCTCCCAGCTCCGATTCTCCCCACCAAGTCCCTAGGGGACTTCCAGCTCTGTCCCTCTGCGTGGTGGCCGTCGTTGACATCCAGAAGCTGATCCAGCTCACCATTTGGGGCAATGTATTAGAAGTGGTATGTCAAACTAAGACTTTCTTCATTTTCTCCAATGCTATGTCAATAATAATAATAATAATAATAATAATAATAATAATAATAATGATGGCAACTACAATTTACTTGGCATGTACTATGTGTAAGACATGTTGTCTTTTTTGGCTCAGTCAATCCTCAAAACGACCATGAGGCTTGGTAATATCACCGACCCATTCTACAGATATGGAACCAGAAAGGGCAAGGGGTGTGCTTGAGGCTGCAGGGTAGAGATTTGAACTCAGGTCTGTCTAATGCTGAAGCCAATGCCCTCGTCTACCACCAGGCCTGGCTGCCCTGCAGCCTCCCCTCCAGGGCCTGGGCCAGACTGCTGAGTCCTGCTCTCTCGCCTTGCAACTTGGCCCCACAGGGTCTGTGTCTGAGTACACCACTCAAGGCCTCTCTTAACACCTCCCCGCCCCCACAAGCTCCCCCCTGAGTCACTTAGCATCTGCCCCAGCTGGCCACCTGGTCTTGGCTGCTGGTACCGGGCAGGGAGAGCCAGCCATGTGTGGGAGCTACAAGTGCTGCCCTGTCAGGGGCCTTCGTCACTCCTATAATTGGGACCCAGCAGTCCCTCCAGGCCCCTGGAAGCCTGCGAGGCCATGGGTCAAGTCCTTGGGTCAAGTCTTTGGCAGAGTGGCTGGCCGTAGATGCTGAGTGGAAGCAGATGTGCCCAGGCTGCATCTGGCTGGGAGGCGGAGGAGCCCATGGCCTTGGAGGATGCTGTGTCGAGAGCCGGGTGAGGGCTGCATTCGGAATGAAGCTGTCTTGGAGCCAAATATTTTAATTTGTTCAGTTTAAGAAAGAAACCGAATCTTCATTTTTGTTTTGTACACTACAGCTGGTTCTGAGCCAAAGGTAATTAGAGATTAACCACAACCTCTGGTGCATCTTACAGATGGGGAAACTGAGGCCCAGGGCAAGGACTCGACCAAGGTCACTTAGCACTTTGTGAATTATGACATGCTATACAAATTAGGGTGGTGTTGGGCCAGACCAGCATGGGGTCCCCAGCCATCCTCTGTAGAGGTGCTCGTGGGCATCTTTCTTGTCCTGCCTGAGTGTCAGTCTCAGAGCCATGAGATTTTCCAGAAGAGACACCCCAGTCATTCTAAGAAGGGGAAAGATGGCCAGTGTCTGCCCATTCTGTCAAGTTAACTCCCGCCCCAAGGCCACAATGGGCTCCTTTGCCATTTACTAGCAAACAGACACATCTCCAGGGAAGAGAAGAACCTGCCTTTCTTCAATAACTTTGCCAGTGGGCTCCTTTGAGAAAGACAGCTCATGAACTAGGATTTGAAACTCTTGGTTCAAGTCCTGAATCTGATTCTGCCATCCTGTGTGACCATGGGCAAGCTGCTTCTCCTCTCTGGGCCTCAGTTTTTCTACCTGAAAAATGGGATAATAGTATACCAAGGTCTTTCTTCCTTAGAATGGTAGTTGTTGTTGTGGTCATCATCACCACCATCATCACCTTCTTGCACAGGCAGGTATTAGAATCTGCTTTTCTGAAAAAGCCAGACCTGAGCCATGAGCCTTTTTGACCCTCATCTCACCTGGAAAGGCTGAAGCTCAGACAGGCTCAGGGCGTTCCTCGGGCTAGTCCTTACTAGACATTCCCAGGTACATGGATCCCCTAGGGACCTTTCTGGAATTGCAGATTCCTGCTGAGAGGCCCACATTTCCAGTAATTTCCCAGATGAGTCAATGTTGCTGGTTCTAGGGCCACCCTTAGTTCCCACAGCCAGTTAGTGATGGAGCTGGGGCTGGTGCCAGCTGCAACGGCCTGCCCACTTTCCTTCTACCTGCCATCTGCATGACTTGGAAAGCACTGGGCAGCCTAGGACCAGGCTCAGATGGTATTGCATTCAAGAGAGCCAGGCCTTCTCTGTCCGTCTGTCTGAAGAATTAGGAAATTAACATATTGCAATCTCCAATGTAATAAGTGATTCAGGCAAGACTCATCAACACGTACTAAGACCATGGAGTGAAATTCATTGGGGAACAGAATAGTCACAGTCTTGAAGTGTCTCCCCAAAGGTTACTTGTTAACCACCAAAGGGAATGTGCTTTGATGCTTGAGAGGCCTGGCACTCACCTTCTTCACAGAGCATGGGGCTGGGCCTTGGTCTTGGGGAGATAGGCTAACGACATGAGCTGCCCTTGTTGGAAACGTTTGGCCTGAGGCTAACATGGGAATCCCGGGGGACATTCTGCAGGACATCTGGCCTGGATTCTTCAAAGGATCTAGCATCATGAGAAATGGTGTGAGGAAGACATAACAGCCAAATCCACACATGACGTTGATTGCATCCTGGGTTAGGACGAAGAACAGCCACAAAGCATGTTGGGGAGGCAACTGAGGAAATGTGAGTGTGGACTGTGTTGGCTGATGTTGCCTAATGGATGGTGCTTATCTTCGGTGTGGCGCTGGTGTGGGGTTGTGTAGCAGAATGTCCTTGTTCCTGAGAGGGGCACATAGAAATATTTGAGGATGAAGCATCATGATGCCCCACCGCAATTTGGGACGGTTTAGCAGAAGTGTAGTGTGAGAGTGTGTGTGTGAGTGTGTGTGAGTGTGTGTGTGAGTGTATGTGTGTGTGAGTGTGTGTGAGTGTGAGTGTGTGTGTGTGTGAGTGTATGTGTGTGTGAGTGTGTGTGAGTGTATGTGAGTGTGTGTGAGTGTGTGGGTATGTGTGTGAGTGTATGTGAGTGTGTGTGTGTGAGTGTGAGTGTGAGTGTGTGTGAGTGTGTGTGTGTGTGTGGGGCTTCAGTGTGACAAGATGTTAATAGTTGGTGGATCCCAGGGAGGGCTGTTCTTTCAACTATTGGGTTAGAAATTTTTCAAAATAAAGAAGTAAGTGCAAATAATTGTAGAAGAAAAAAAGGCACCAAAAGCCATAAATTTTTACTGAAATATCTCTAAGAGATGTGAAGACAAGACTTATATTGTATGACAGAATAATATCTTAAATATCCTCTTCACCCATCTACCACTCGAAGTCTGCCTTATTATGGAAGCGGCTCCTCTTAAAACCCCCTTTTATCTCTTTTGGAGCCCCTCGTTTCGAAGGTTAGACACCCATGTGAAGTCTTACTCATTTACATGCTGTGCGGCCTTGGCCAAATTCCTTCCACCTTTCAGTGCTGCGCCTTTCTCATCTGTAAAATGGGGGAGGATACTGGTGCCTACCTGCAGTGTCGTTCTGAGGACTAAATGTGGTAACGCTCACGGAGCCACGGGTTGATAATAGATGCTCGATAAATGTCACAAGTGCCTCTGGCAGCCTTTTTGGAAATGCTGAGCTAAGTGAGGGCCAGCCCACATGTGGCTTCGCAGGCATCTCTGACCGTCTATCCCAAGGTGGGCAGCGGACATTAGCGCTGCTCATACTAGGTCTTCTTTCCCAGCACAGGCGATGATTCCACTGAACCACCTGGAGCTGGGGCATGGCCGCATGCCTTGCTGTGACCACCAGGTGGAGGCATTTAATTGCAGACGCTCCACTTCCCCTGTGCCGTCTTCCCATGTTGACAAGCAGGGGCCACGCTGAGTCCTGCCTGCACCCACGATGGACTCTGAGTCAAAGTGAGAAATGCACCTTTGTGGCTTGAAGCCTCTTGGATTTAGGAATTGTTTTGTTTCCAGTACAACCTTTTCTTAGTCCAACTGATGAAGCAGGATTGCCCTGTCCCGGGCTGAGGCTCCTGGAATGCTCATCTAGAGGAAGGTCAGTCTTAACTTGAACTTCCCAAGAGTCTCTGGCTTCCAGCCAATGCCCTCACCCTGTTAGAAGCCATCATGTTTAGCTTTGCCAGCCCCAGCAATCCCCTTGCCCTGGGCGAGAGCCACTGAAACATGATCACGGGGAAAGGTGCCTTGTTTCCCACTGATGTAGGCTCTTATCGGCTCCATCTGCATAGGATATTTGGTTATTGTCTAAGTCTAGACATCAGAATTTAAATCTCTTATCAGCTCATATAATGGGGAAGTTGGGTCAGGCAGTATCAGAGCCAACATTCCTATGCCTCTGGGGCAGCTGCTGCTGCTGCTGCTGCTACATCAGGAATGAAGCTTGTTGGAAGGGGAACCAGAGACAAGGGAAGGGGCCCTGGACTGGGAGCCAGAAGCCTGGGCTCCAGCCCTGGCTCTGCTTCTTGCTGTGGGATCTCAAGGAGTCATGTTCTTTCTCTGGGCCAGAGATTAAATAGCGCTGCATTTTCCCGCCTCAGGGCCTTTGCACTGGCTATTTTCTTTGCCTAAGAGCTCTCACCATCTCCTTCCCTCTTTTCCTGGTTAACTTGCTCAGCCATCACATCTCAGCCTGAGACACAGGGTCACTGTGTTCAATGCGTCCTGCACGCCACCTTCAGAGCACACAGTTGTTTGCTTTAATTACTTGAATTAAAGTAATTACTTTAATTACTTGTTCAGAGACTGTCTCCCTGCTGGCTCTGAGCTCTGTGAAAGCGACAATCTGTCTATTCAACTTTCTGTGACCCAATTAAAGCTTGGTGAAGGAATGAGTGATGTGTGTGCGTCTGACCTGGGAGAGCCTCCCTGGCAGCCTCCCTGGGCAGGGAGGATGGTGTTTAAAGGTGCCCAGCTCACCCCTCCCAGGAGCTGCAGGAAGGTCCCTCTCTTCCAGCTCCCTTTGGCAAGGGTTAAGTGAGGCCAGATGACTTGGTCCTTTGCTGCTCCCTGGTGTCCACTTCTAAGACCACAGTCTCAGGTCCTCCTTCCGCTCCATGGAGAAAGTTGGGTGCTCTCCCTGCGTTGTTTTGCTCATTCCTAATAGTGGCCCGTTGAGACAGGGGTTATTATTGTCCATTTTATGAACGAAGAAAGCCCACATCTGTTAATTTATTTGGAAAATATTTATTGAGTACCTATTATTCACCAGGCACTTCACCAAGCACTGGTGCTTCGCCCGTGAACTTTCTGCACTCGTGGAGCTTACCTTCAGGTCTGTGATGAGGAAGGAAGACAGTAAACAAATAAACACACAAAATGTGTGTGTGTACATGTGCATATGTACGTGTGTGTACGTGTGGCCAGCACGTTGGTGGTCCAGATGTTAACCGACTTGTCCAAGGTCATGGAGAGGCCACTAGACTTGAACCCAATTGTAATGACCACAGGTAATAACTATATAAGCCTCAAATCAGTGCCATATGCCAAACTCTGTGTTCTTGACATATGTGTTAACTTGTTTTATCCTCACAGCAACCCTATTGTTACCCTACTAGGGGAACGAAGCACAGAGAGGGTAGGTTACTTGCCCAAGGTCATTTACCTGCTAAATGGTGGAACTAGGACTTGAACCCAGGCGGCTTGGCTCCAGAACCTGTCTTCTTAGCACTGTACTACACAAACTCTAGGAGTTTTGACATCCAGGGCTTCAGTGGTAATGGCCACAAATCCAGTGTCATTCATTCCTCCCACACCAGCCAAGAAGGATCAGAAGAGCCTATCCTGGCGAATTCCTTGTCTCCAAACTCCCCAAGATGGCTGAGTAGCCTCCTGTCCCATAACTTGGAGAAAATGGGGAGGAGAGGGTGCTGGGGATGGTCCCTGCTTTCAGGGAGACGTAGGGGTCAGCCATAGAAGCAGAATCAACCCCGCCGGGCTGCAAGATGAGGGGCTCAGGGTGCACAGAGCCAGGGATGACTTCTCAGACGAGGCGAGGGGTGGGCTGGGCCTAGAAAATTGAATAGATTTCAGATGTATAATTCTATAATGGGGGTTATGTGTGCAGAAGCAGAGAAAATGAGAGTGAGCTGAAGCTTGGAGGGAGAAAACGTGAAGTTGCCTGGGGCTTCGAGCTTCAGGGCTTGCCCGCCAAGCTGAGGAGATGGACTGCTTGTGGGCTAGGGGTCCCTGAGGGGAAGAATGTGGTTAGATCTGGGCTTGAAAGAGTCTCTGGCTGCAGAGTGGGGGGCGAGCTGGGGGTCAGTGAGCCCTAAAAAAGGGAGATGAGGTGGGGGCTGTTACAGGCATCCAGGCAAGAGAGGCAGGGACAGCCAGGGGATAGAGATGAAGGACTCACAGTGGTTGAAGACAAAGATGAATTTTGTAATCACATGGCCTGCCCCCCCCCCCGCACTTCTCTAACTTTGCTCCCTCCAACATCCTGCCAGTCACTCCACTCTTTGCTCAAGAAAAATTATTCTGACACTTGTGAAAATGGAAAAGACTTTATTCAAGACTTGCAATAGGGGAGAGAAACTGAGCTCAACTATGAATACAGCAAAGATGGTTGGGGATTTATAGGCAAGGAGCAGAGTGAGGGGCCAGGGATGCG